>NC_040023.1:40716033-40851483 GCF_000972845.2 Larimichthys crocea | reverse complement strand
AATCGTGAGAGGGAGATACTCCATATATTTAATAAATATATATTTTATAGAAAACAACATATTTTATAGAAAAACGTTCCTTATTCCATAGCGAGTCGGTTATCTCTTCCAGAGGTTTACAGTCCTTCACTTCTGAGAGCCACAATCCAATTGGCAAAGTGAGATCTGATTTCAGTGCTATACATTTCGTAATAATAGCTAGCAGGATTTCTGAGAGCTTAATGGAACGATTGCACTAAAATTTTGTGTTATTTTCCAGCTAACATATTGAATCTGTGATGAACTAACGCTGAGACAGTGGTCCAGCCGAGCCTAGCTGAGCCAGGCCTAGCCGAGCCCTAGTACAGTATCTGCTTTGAACCGAGCTGAGTTTTAGTGAAAAGCCAAACAAAACTTTTTAAAACCACCTGTTAAGTCTACGGGATGAATGTTTCATATAGCCATAATTTATGTTGCTTTATAGTCACATATTGATACAGAAATGATAGGCTATAGTAAGAAAGCTGCAAAAATACCAATATCCTCACTTTTGTGTAGAGTACAAATCATAAAATGTAGGCAGAAAAGTGGTTTAGAAGAAGTAGAACTGCAACTTAGTGCATTAGTAATATCAGAAATCAGAGCTGCCTGAGGGTCTATATCCACTAAAAGGAACTTTAGCAGGAGGCAATGCAAGTTGGTGTGCGCAAATGTGTTGCTATGCAACCATAAATGAAAAAAAAACAAACATACCATGCTCAGGAATAACGCTGTACATGAAGTAAAGTAAAATGCAGCCAACGTACCTGATGCAAGCAAAACATTTTAACACAAGCGAGACACAAACAAACACAACATAAAGAGATACATTAGACATTAAAAGGTAAAAGGGAGAAAACCGAGCAGATGAGGTCAGGAAGAGTGAAAGCCTGTTATAAAATAAAGTATAATTTCTCAGAATACCTGACTGAATAAGGACACACATGCACACACATGCACACACATGCACACAGCCTTTTTAAGGGTTCTTATTGACGTTTTTACAGGTGAACATCATGAATACAACCTGGCCCCATGTGGACGACAGGGGCCAAAAGGTAGCCACACACATTAAATGTGATTCTTTCAAAACAAATATCTCCTTCCTCATATTCCAACATAAAGTAGCTCATAAAAATTGATTTATATACAGCATGTGGATGAAATATAAGCTTGAGTTTTCTATAATGTTTCTCTCTGTATGTGAATGTGGTTCATATTTCTTTGCTTGGTTTCAAAGCAGGTTACACTGTGCGACATGAACATAAAAGGAACAGAAAATTGCAGCAGACCTCTGCTATAAAGCTAAATCAGTGGTGTTACAGTAATGGCTCCCCCACCACGCGCACATACATGCACAGAGCTCTCTGGAGCCAACAGGACCAGTGATGCTTCCAAAAATAGCCTAACCCCAGTGATCCAGTCCTGCTGCAGCGGTGTAAGTGCCCAGTGGTGCTGCTGCATCGACAGTCGAGGCGTTTGATGAGTTCACATCAGCCGTGACAAGCTGGGTGAGGAGAGACGGTAATGTGGTCTGACTCCCAGCAACACACATTCAGAGGAAAGACAGATGCATGCATGGATGAACAGATGGATGAAAGGTGACAGCATGACAAGACCTCCTCAATATATTGGTACGTTAATGCTACAGGTCAGAGTCGGATGCTGCCGAAAAAAATAAATAGAGAATCAAATATTGAAATTCATCATTATTATCATCAGTATCATTCTATAGAAATAATTGAAAAGTAACTGTGTATTTTGAAACAATCTATTCATGGCAGTTTGGTACAGCTTAAACTTTGTATGTCACGTTGAAACAGCAGGGTAATGCCACCACCACCTGTATCTGACTTGACTTGAACCACTGTTCTATCGCACAATCCCTGAGAAAATTGCCACCGTGATAATTTTTCAGTGTTGTAATATCGTGTGACGTAGTGTTATAAATCACTGCATGTTCTGCAGTCAGACTAAGCCTTCAAACTCATTGATGTGTTACTCAAACTGACCTTCTTGGAATATTTTTTTTTTTTTGTCCCGCCATGATATGAAACAGTGTGCAACAAATTTTACTCCTCAAGTTCAGTTCACTTCAGGCTGAGAAAACATTTGTTTAATATTGTCTGTGGTTCTGTGGGGAATTTTGAAAATATAACCCTGATGATGTCCTGATGGTGATTTCAGCTTGTTTGGGTTTGAAGACTGAAATTTTCACACATTTTTTGAAAGTGGGGGTCATGGAAATTTGAAAGACATAGACATTCACCAAATGAACACAGCCTTTCAGGGCGTGAGTGGTGGATACGTCCTGTTACACAACAACAATCATGCATCGGTCGAACTCCCCCCGACTCCGTTCTGCCACTGGGCTCAACAGTCAAGTCTCCTGCCTGGTGTGAGGGTGGCTCAGTGAGACAGGGATCAACAGGGCAGAGCCAAGGAGGCAGATCATATGGAGACTCACTAAGTTGCTTCCCTCCATGACTGTTTGAAAGTCAGAAAGTTGTATGCATCTGTATACGTCTTCCGGGAAGTAACAAAGTGGTGTTTATGAATATTATCAGCAAAGGTGACCAGAAAATATATGAGATGTACAACACGACATCCCCGATGCTGCTGTTTGAACATAAATCCACTGATAATCAGCATGCAGCAGCTTCCCGGTCTCTACTGCGCACAGTGGTGCATAAATCAAAGCACAAGCAGACTCCTTTACTGTCGACTCCAGCATCCTCCGGCCCTGTGCCAAAGCTGTCAGACAAGTTTATGGGCCTGTAATGAATAAAGGAAAGGGAACAACAGATGATACAAGGAGAGAGGGAAGCCGATCGGAGGCCGAGAAGGAGTGGTGGACGTGAAGAGAGATGAAGAAGGAAGCTAAATGATGGCAGATATGAATCAGGTCGTGGAAAGCTGCAAACCACTTCTTCTGGACTGAAAGTGTGTGAACTTGAGGAGAAAAAATGGATCACACATCGCAGAGGGACTAGAAAACACAAGCACCAGAGGAGTGTTTGTTTTGCTTAATGATCACACCATCTGCTCTGTATTTACTCAAAATGTCCCAGGTTCATATGAGGAGACAGACTCCGCTTCTCAGAGGTGAGAAATCATTCTCCACTCGCACTGATTGCTGGTTGCTCTCTTTCTGTCACAGAGTGAATCACATAGACGAGATATTCTTAGCGAGACGAGAAGACACACAGCATGGTGCATCTGAATGGGCTATTTAACGACTCCAAGCCAGCCAGGTCTTGGTGAGCAAGAAGGCATGAAAGAACGATCTGTGCATGAAATATTGATTGACTGACAGGCAGAGGAAGCAGATGAAACCGACGGAAATGTCACGTTTTTTAATACACAGTTTAGCTAATGGTCCTGCAGTCTACTCCGTACTGTGTCGGTTTAAGGAGAGGACAAACAGCGATATGAGGTGTTCACATCCCACTGAGAGGTTTCAATTACATGACAGCTTCTTAGGCGAACAGTGTTTTTTGTTCCTGTGGTGTATTCCAACGGCCTATTTGGCCAACAGCACACAAAGCAGCTCTGTCCCAGTTTAAGACAGGCAACAAATGAGAGCCGTCTTTGTTATTCTGGGAGCGACATCAGAAAGCTACAGGTGAAACACTGTCTCCTGTGACCTTCAGAAGGGTGACAAGGTCAAACAATGAGTGTCTAAATGAATGAACAATACATAAAAAGGAAAAGACAAATATATCAGTGCTCAATAGATTAATTTATCCAGCATTATTATTATGACTTGAATATCTATCAAAGTTTGCACTGTTAATCGAACAACTTAACCATAAATTGACCTTCAGTAGCGCCATATAGATGTTGTTTATGAGGAAAAATGTGGGTGATGTGATTGACATTCCTGCCATTGGCACCAACACTATTCCACTGATCTATAGGTGGTGGTAATGTGCAAAGAAATACAGCAATGTGACAACAAAAGACGTGAAGAAGAAGACTTCAAGCCAGTAAACATGGATGTAAACAACTGAGATTTAAATTGCTCAAAAATTGGCTTTGTAAATTTTTTATGAAGAGGAAAAACATTCAACACAGATACAACCTTTGGTGAGTGAATTTAAACAACTTTACTTTTGAACTCTCTGTTTATATTTGATCTTTCAATAAGTTTTGACTTTTGGATTATGGAGTTAATGGCCGTGATTTATTTATTTTTTCTCCAGCAGATATTGTTGCAACAAGACTTACCTAGTAAGGAAGTTTTGTGTTTATATGTGTGTGTATATGTATTTATTCAGTTTAGGGAAACTGACAGGAACTAGAAATTTTCTCTGTTGCTCTGGCACTAATGATGGGCAGCCTACTTGCCAGAGGGGGGTAAACTGGGTTTATTTTACATAGATAGGGTATGAGTCAGACCCTGTGTATCTCCATCGAAACAGGGATAACACGAGCAAAAAGTTGTTTATTTTGAAAATTACCCACAATATGAAAATGTTTTGATCATGCTGGTTGATTAATTCCAATTTTATTTATTTTATTGGTATTACTGGATGCTCCATAAGCTTCACTGAAGTGCCAACAATGAGGGCCAAGCTCATCCTCAGTCATAATATAGCTTAAATACACTTTCATTATTATCACTTTTTAAGTTGAGTTGGCAAAAAGTTACAACTTTTTCATGATGGCCAACATGACCTCTTCCCTGTCAGCCTCTATTTTTCACCTGTGTACCAACAGTTTATATGAGCAGAAGTGTTTTACATTTAGAAAGCTTCCTGTCTCTCCTTGTCCATGTTACCTCCTCCTTTCAAACTGCTAAGTCATCTTATCTCCATAATTCAGCGGCCAGATGCACAGCTGCCTGGCAACGATCCGAAAAGCACATTTCATCTCGAAACAAAAGAGCTAAAGCAAAAACGCTGAAGCTAATGACTCTATAGTTTGCCAGACAGGCCTACAATCATGTCTTCATCATTTTCGCTTTGCAAATCCAACTTCAGGCATAATCTCTGGCAATTAATCACTAAAAACTAACTGCAGACAGGCTATTAAGAAGAGACAGGAAAAAAAAACAATCCTCTCTTGAAAGATAAGCAGGGAAGTGAATGACTGTGCTGAGTGTATGGAGATGTAGCAGATGAGGACCAAGTGGTAACCAGAAGTGACACGTCTGGTGACTGAGGCGGAGAGAATTAATGAGGATTTGAACTTCAAACTAAATCAAAAGCTGATTGGAAATTTCAAGTGGAGGGAGTTGTAATTAACTCAGGATGTGCTCGCAGGTCTGTAAATTTAAACTCTCGCGGAAACATCAGTAAAAACTATTCAAATGTATACATTCAAGGATTATCCAGACAACACGCTCAGGAATATGAAATGTTCCATATGGGCGAGCTCACTGTCACTTACTATTTATCTTCCTTGCACACGCTGACACTTTTACGTCTCATATGTTGATTACTGCACACACACACCATGCTGACCCTGACATTCGCTCCAGCAGCTCTTCCCTCTGTCGCAGGCCATGTTAATCAGTATTGATATATACTATAAAAATGCCAACAAAGCCGAACTTACAGTAAAGACTGAGAACACCGCAGTCGGTGTCAAGCCTGCCAGGGATCCAGAAATATCTGCTGAACTCACTGCACCAGTGTCCCACCTGAGACCGGTGTCGAGGCTCTGAAGACAAAGGCCACGGAAAATACAGTGCAGCGTCTGGAGTTTGATCCAAATGATCAGAGAAAAAAACTTTCTGTTTAAACTTCTTTAAAGATGAATCCAGTTTAGAACAACTCAGGTCTTATTTTGTCCATCATTCCAAAGTATTTCAACTCAAGAAATGTGGTAAAGCCAGTTAATCAACCTGCTGCTTATTCAGTTTAGACAAATGAAACCCCAATATCAATGAAGGTAATTACTGCAAATATGTTCAAAACAAAGACTTGTAATGGACATAGACATGGAACAAACATGGACGTCATATCCGTGACGTCACCCACAGGTTTCGAAGATTTGCTGTGAAGCTCAGTGTGGTGGCTCTGGATGCTGCCATCTTGGCAGTCCTGCTTTTATCTCATTTGAAAATGGGCAAAGAGTTGACGTGTGGGTGGAGCTGAGGCCAGCTAAATGAAGCCTGGATGGTCAAACAAAGCACCCACCTGTCAATCAAAGTGGCCACGATCTTAATTCTGCATAACTTTGTTATAAGTCTGCATGACTAACTTATGATTTGAACAGGTGAGTTCTATATAAATTCACCCTCAGCACAGTTGTCATAAAGTATGAAATTAGCAATAGAGAACAAAAAAAGGCTGTAAACATGTTTATTTCTGCTGTCAAGTTGGACTTTTTAACATGGGGGCTTATGGGCACTGACTCATTCTGCCAGCTTCAAGTGGCCGATTGAGGAACTGCAGTGTTGGCACATTGGGTTCACTTCACAGCAACAACGCAAACATTTAATGTGTGACTCTCATCAGTTCACACCAACTGTTCAGAAGGTCTATCAGGAAGATCATCAGATGATAAAGACAAAACAGCTTGATACTGATATTGTAGAAAACAAAAGAAATATACTTGAATTCGTACTGAAATATAACTGTATCATAAAATTTACGTGACCCTTCCCTAAATTTCCCTAAATACTTTGTTGTAACAATGTCGCCATGCCTCTAAATGAATATTGTGAGTACAATCCTATCAGAAATGAAAGACCCACACTGTAATAAAACAAACTTCCATGCTGTGTCGGCAAACCCATCCCCACTATTCCTTTTTCGTCCAACCTCTTTAAAAAGGCCGGGCTTGTGCCACCTCTGTAACACCCACCTCTTTGACCTCCAGCAGCCGTCCTGGGTACTGACTCCTGGCCCGCCGAGCTGCAGCCGGAGATTTGTGGTGGGTGATGGTGACGATGTTGCTGGGTGAGGCCGTGTGGCTCAGGTGCCTCTGAGAACCCGGGGATGAAGATGGGGTTAGGTGGGGGAGGAGGGAGAAGCTACGGGTCCGACCAGAGGATGAGGAGCCCTGGGGGGGAGCAGGGGAGGTGACACAGAAAGGAAGAGAGAGAGAGTTGCGTGGTAATTTAAATGTGAAAGGAGTATGATAATGTAAAAGGAAGCGCATGCTCTTTAAATTTACCTCATTTTAAATTTAAGGTGGTTCAATAAGGAAAGCCACTCTGCTGCAAAAAGGTTCAATATTAGATTTGTATTGGAAAAAATAGCCTTTTATGTTCATCGGGTTGTTTGACTTGCCTGCTAATACAGAAGAGAACAGCACTGAGTCTATCCATCTGTGCTAGCACACACTTATTTATTTAGACCTCTAAATTTGATTAATCAAATTATGCTCTAACGTGCCAGTTAAATGTTAATAGTTAGCATTAAAAGTCATGGCTAGATAGAAATTAATTCAACTTTGAACTTATCTTAAACTTCAAGCTCCTTGTAATGTCACTTAAGTCAACAAGGAGCATTACGTTTGATACATTTGATTTGATACCTTCTTCTGTTTTTATAAGAAATCTTCTTTTTGAGGTTGTTGCCAGCCTAGTTTTGACTAGGTCTTTTCTAAAGAGGCATACACCATCCAGGCAACTAAAATCCTGCATTCATGGCGACCATGGTGTTGAAAGGTGTGCTCATAGGTGTGCAAAGCACTAAAAACCTATGGCGTATGTGCGCAAATGCATACATGTGTGCATAAATGGCAGTGCAATACACTTAAAGATTGTAGTTTGGAGGTTTGAAACTCTGGTCAGTGTAAAGAAAAACTTCATGAAGAAAAACAGATTGATTTAGATTGTCTGACTGAAAAACAACCTCCGATCAGAAGCTAATTTCATGACATAAATTCGTCTCAAACAGTTCACTGTATGTCAGCAATGGCCTTGCAAGTTTCATGATGATTTGAAACATTAGATAGACACACGAATGTGGCAAGAAATATTAACACCAGCAACAATGTTTCACCAGAGCACAGTCCTTTAATATAGAACCACTTGGTTTAAGAGTGCAGTAAAAGAAACATTTCATCTGACAGTTTTAACTGGATTAGATAACAATATATAGAAGGAGCCACGAGCAGGTTCATGAACTGAAAGGTGAAGTTTGACAGAGCTTCATAAAAAGCTAGTCATCCCTTTTGTTGTTTTGTTTTGCAGCTCTCTGCGCTGAAACTAGTCACATCACATTCTTCAGTTTGATACCTCCCTCGCCTCCCCTCTGTGACTCTTGTCTTTTCAGTTCGCTGACCCCTGCACTCACACAGGCAGCGATGTCAGCGCAGTATCTCTCTCTCTCTCTCTTCTGTCTTTACTCTCCATTAGTTTACAGCAGCACACGGAGACAAGACACCAGAGATTCATCCCTCAGAAGAGCACAGAGGTCTGGTCACTGCAGCGGTGAAAATTAAATAGATCAAATAAACAACTTCCACTCCAGCACACTGCTCACTGAGAGGGAAACAACAGGCCTTTGCTATGCGGTAACACAGGATATTAAATCTACACATGCTGTAAGATAATGTCACAGACATGATAGGGGGATAATTGCTTGTTATTCTGCTCCTTGGTTAGATTTGAGAGGAAAATCTGCATGAAAAAGCACCATGTATTTACAAAAAGAAATCAAATGAATATGTCAGAACTGCAAGAACAGTTTTGATCAGATGCAGCCAAAAAGAAAATAGAGGCAGTTACAGTATGGTAGGCAAGTTCTTGTGTAATCATTTTAACAGGAAATAATCCGCTTATAGAAGAGAACACTGTTGTATTGTGCAACACAAAGTCACAAGCAGTGAGTAAGCAGAAAAGGAAGAGGCATTTCAGGAGGGCAAACAGACAGACACGCTGAGGTATTGTGCTCCAAAACTGGCTCAGGGGCCCGAGCATTTCAATAAAGTGGAACGGAAAGAAGACACCAGACCGAGAAAATTCAAAGAGAAAAAGAAAGGAGGAGGCAGAGGAAAGTATCGAGTATCACATGTGTGACGAACATACTGAATAAGGAAATCTTTAGTTTCCTTATATGAAGAAACTAAAGCCGTGTGACCCTCTTCAAATCAATCAATATCTAAATGTAACTCTGGGCTTCGGTGTGAACATGAGCTGTGAGCAGTTTTCTTTCTTCATTTCAGAATTTGCACATGTTTTCTTAAAAAAGATTTTTTTAGATTTTATCAAAACATAGAAAACATACTGTGGTAATCTTTAAGGCCATGATTGGGACTCCAGTTTTATAATCTCACATAAAATGCAGGGTGTGCCTGACATACTCAGCTCAGGTGGAAAAACCCCCCACGCTTGCTGCTTCACAGGTGCTCTGCTGTCACTCGACCGTGGGCGGACTTGGCCCTGTGTGAGGCAGCGTGGGTAGACGGTACAACGGTCAGCTGCTGACCTGTCATTTTCAACACTACAGGGAATAACGCTAATTACACACAATTAGCTATTCAGTAATAACCTTGTTTAGAGGGTATGAATATAGTTTTTAAATACCTGTACACAGATATTTATAGTGTGAAGTCATCAGCTGAATTTAAAACCCAGAACAGACAAACATACCAGCGGACATACTGTCTTTGTACAAGCAGATAGTAAACAACATTACACACTCAAAGTCCACACTTTGACTCTTTGTGCCCTTCCTGTCAGGAGTTGTGTATGTGTGTAAAACAGTGAGCACATACACACGTTACTGGCCTTATTTATCAGCTCATTGTTGCAGCTGTGCAGTACAGCTGTACTGCCTGAGTGAGCGGCTGCACCTATGGAAACCTCTGAAACCACACCTGTATGAGACATGAGTGAATGTGGCAGTCGCTGCACCAACTTCAAACATCACTGTGGTCACCGAGGTCGTGGGAATTTGCTTTTAATAATGCTGGACATCTATTACATGTCTTTGAAATTGGTGTGTCTGTCCATTTCACAGAAATATCCACATTCATAGGTCAGTTTATACCAGAAGTTGTTAGAAATATTCTATTGCTTTCTGTTTTCAGGTTATTTTATTTTATTTTATTCTCCTTATGCATTTATGTCTACATTTTGCTGCAGACAAAATATATAAAATACCATTAAATACAAAGACTAATTTGTATTTGAACACCACATTAAAACATTTTAATAAATACAAAATTCTGTCTAAATAAAAGACTCATCTGGGGCCTCACATCTCGTCTCTGTCTCTTTGCTGGATAAAACTGAAACTCTGAAACCAGGATGACTGAAGTAAAAGCCACTACTTCTGTAACCAACTACCGGCAGGGATCAGGTGTGTTTAGATAGAGGAAGTTGATCAATAGTTTGAACGAGGTCAAACTCTGACAAGACTTGATAAGAATCTATAGAAATCTCCAGCCAAAGAGAAAAGCGTATCTCCTCATTTGTGAAAGAGTTATTGCTTTATTGAACATGGAGCTTCTGTTCAGTGCGTATTTCTTTGAGCAGGACATGAAATCTGGATGAGAACACAGGAGTCCTACCATGGTGTATTTATGTTCTATAGTTCAGGGTTCAGATTTTCATCTGCTCATATCACCACCACAACACTAAACATTTGTGACTGCATCATGCTTCAAGGGATAATTCCGGTGTATTTTAAACTTGTGGATTTTCCCATAAATGTGTCCATCCGGGCCCAGTGGGTCGTGCCAACTTTGCACTCACCACATTTCTTGGGAAATCGATGACTCACGCTAAACATATTTTCAGGGCGAGCTGGAGGAGCTTCCAACAGCTTTCCAAATAAACATCATTTTTACATGAATCATATCAAACGCCTGCCTCCGAGTTGGACTGAAGTAAACAGCAGTGAACAGCAATTATGACTATCTACACATTATGGCTGCTGTTAGTACGGCATAACCCCTTAAGTTTGGTTGATGTTTAATTTTGTAACTGAAAACGCTGATAATAAAAAAAAAATAGTAATAATATAATAATAATAACTTTACGATGATAAAAACAGACTTATTGTAACAGCAGCAGGTGAAAACATCAGATATGTGTGGAGCTTTCTCAGATTAAGTCCATCATGTTTTCTACATTGTTTTCATTGTTTCAGGTTTAAATGATGCTCTTTTAGTCACACCATCTCCTTGCCTCGTCTTATTTCATGGCAGCCAAATGTAAAAATTAGGAAGTAAATCAATTCCTAATAGTTGCATAACTGCAGTGGATGGAAACCAACATTAATTTGCATTTTATTTCGTCGATTTTCTGGAAATTTGGTTAAAATCTGCATTATATTTGAATAAAAACTATTTACTTACTCATATCGACGGTTACATCATGTACAAGTTACACTTACATCATTTTCAAATCAGTCTGCTAACTGCTGATGGAAAACATGGGATAAAGAGTGAGTGAGAACTTAAGATTGTGAAGCTGTTTTGTGTCAGAAATGTGTGATTAAGCTACACTGAGGAGAAAACCAGCATAACAACATACTCTACATTGTATTTCTTCTCTAATTTCAAAATAAAAGTCCTAAGTCCAGATTGTCTCCCTCTTTTATTCTGTTTCTTATAAAGACTGACAAGGAAAATGAACCCCTGCCCTTTTTTTTGTAATAAATAAATCCAGCTACACCGTTTCTGCTAAAGATGTAGCCGAGTCTCCACCGCTGGCTGCCTCATCGCTGGAGTGTGGCTGCGATAATGATCTGAGAGGCAGACAGTGCAGCTCAGGGAAGGATTAGACCTCAGCAGTGGGTACAGTAATAACAGCTGCTGCCGTGGCAATGCCCCGCAGTCAACGAACAGGAACAAAACGCCCGCTCAGCTCCGCGGGGCAGGAGGAAAGAAGAGAGATAGTCCGTCTTGCCTATTCCACTTCTCCTTGCTTATCCAATTTTCTCTCATCTTTTGATTGCTTTTCTCATCACGGCTGAGCAGAGTAATTGGACTTTCCCCTTACTCCAGCTGTGCAGCAGTTTGAAGTGGTGAGGAGCTACATGTTGAAAAGAAAGCCGGCGATGAAGCAGCATAATGAGGCCGCAGTATTTAATTGTTTAAAAAAGACACATGAAAGAGCAGTCAGCATGGGGACGAGAGTGAGTGTTCTTTGTCCTTTCTACTGTTTAATGGTGAAACTGTTAGTCAAGTATAATGCATCTTGGATACTCAGGGATGTGTGTGCGTGTGTGTGTGTGTGTGTGTGTGTGTGTGTGTGTGTGTGTGCGTGTGTGTGGGGTGACTCACCAGCACCTCTGGGCCTCCTCCTGCTCTGTCCACACTTAAGTGTTCATCTGAGCCCTTCAACTTCCTCACCTGAATCCAATGAGAAACACATACGGATAAATTAATGGAAAAACTTGAGTTAATGAAGAAACATGATGAAAGCATGTGCATCTGTGCAAGGCACCCAGGAAGACACTGGAAGGTCTGATGACGATAAAAATCAAAATCATCACACACTATGACCGCCTTCATAGTCACCAGACCTGTGGGAGATTTTAGACCAAGGGTGCTAAAGGACTCAGCACACTTATCATGCAGGTGATAATAATGTGTGCAAAATATAACCACTAGTCATGGTCATGGGAATTTTTTAAGAAAAAACCCTTGAATAAGAAAGGCTGGATTCAAAGTATCAAAGTTTAAGTTTGATTTATTATTCTTGTTTAACAGTGCACGAGGAGCTCTAACAGATGGTTATTATACATTTTTTTTAAATGGGCTGTCTTGGACACCTCTCCACTGATACAGATAATATCATATTGTCCTTTTGGTTTTCTGCTCAGTAATGAGCATTGTGTTTTATATCCAAATGGTACTCCCCTAACCTGTCTCTCCTAACCTTCTACTACTGATTTATAATTATCTCTCCCTGCCAGCCTCAGTAAATCACAGGCCAATATAAGGGAAGTGCACAAGACATGCAAAAGACAGGATACACACACACTATATGAATTAAAACACCTGAAACCCAGTATAATGCTCATTTTTATAACAGTCATGCTTTTAGCTATTGTCACTGGTTTGAAGAAGTTCATTTGGAAAACATCTTGGTTTGTCAACAGTTTTCTTATCTTTGTAGAATTTCAATTTCAGTCAAAAGTTTGGACAGACGTTCAATGTTTTTTCTTTTTTATTATTTTCTACATTATAGATTGAAACTGAAGACATCAGAACTATGAAATAACACAGATGGAATTATGTGGTAAACAGAAAAGGTGTAAACATAGAAAAATTATGTTTTATATTGTGGATTCTTTTGCTTTGATGACGGTTTTGCACAAACTTGGCATTCTCTCAATCAGATTCATGAGGTCGTCACCTGAATTGATTTGCAATTAACAGGTATGCCTCATCAAAAGTGAATTATTAAGTTCATTAAGAAAGTGAATTAAAACAAAAATCAGGCCTTTTCTAATGAGTTTGGGACCATCTGTAGTGCTATTCAGATAGGTAGTGTTGGCATCCAGTAAATAGCTCTATTTAACTACTGTAGAGAGAGAAAATGACAGTCCATCATTATTTTAGGGCATCAAGGTCAGCCAATGCAGAAAATTTCAAGAACTTAGAATGTTCATCAAGTGCAGTCACAAAAACCATCAAACTCTCATGAGAACCGCCCCAGAAAAGGAAGACCAAGAGTTACCTCTCCTGCAGAAGATACATTCGATACTGTTACCAGTCTCAGAAACTGCAAATTAACAGGACCTCCGATTAGAGCCCACATCACTGATTCACAGAGTTCAAGTAGCAGACACATCTCAAAGTCAACTGTTCAGAAGAGAATCATGCTTTCAAGGTCGATTTGCTTCAAATAAACTACGACTAAGGAAGACCGACAAGGACAGGAGAAACAAAAAATGGACATTATACCAGTGGACATCTGTACTTTCATCTGATGAGTAAAATTTGAGGTTTAAGTTCAAATTGCCATTTCTCTGTAAGATACAAAGAAGTTGAACGGATGGTGTCTACATGTGTGGTTCCCACCATGAAGCATGGAGGAGGAGCTTTGACACTGTTGGCCATTTATTCAAAATTCAAGACCAGCATGGCTACCATAGCATGCCATAGCATGACATGCTGTTCCATCTGGTATGAGCTTAGTGGGATCATCATTTATTTTTAAAGAGGACAATGACCCCAAACAAACCTCCAGGCTATGTACGAGCTATTTAACCGGGGAAGGAAAGCGATGGAGTGCTGCATCACACAACCTGGCTTCCACAGTCACCTGACCTAAACCCAGTTAAAATGGTTTGAAGAGTTGGACTTGCAGCGGCCAAGTGCTCAGAATATATGGGAACTCCTTCAAGACTGTTGGAAAACCGTTCCATGCTGCCTCATGAAGCTGACTGAGTACCAGGAGTGTGCAACGATATCATTGAAGGAAAAGGTGCCTACTTTGAAGAATCTAAAACATGAAACATATCTTTAAAAACAGATTTATACTTCACTGATTGTACAGATGTTCCTAATAAACTGGTAACTGCAACGCTTCAATACACAGCAGTCACCAAATGAAAGTCAGGGTTTAGAAACTCAGCTCAAACATATCACAAGCATCCCAACATCTGCTTGTTCATTCAGAGCTGAAGCAAAGGCCAACAACAAATATGCCTTCACAGCTTCCATGTATAAAATCAACTTTAATACCGAAGGTTTGCCAAAGAGATAATAAAGTTTGGATTATTTCTCTCCTTTCCGCACTGCTGATTTCCACACTGTCACAACCTGCAGTGGTGCTCCAGAAGGAGCTCTATAACAAGCCTCATTCTCTGCTGGATCAGGCGATTGGGAATGTACCCCACTGAGATACACACAGCACACACAAATGCACTGACTAATCCCTCGAAGCACTCGCTAACCCCCTCCAAATGCACATGCTCAAATATTAATCCATGAGACCCATATTAAAAATGACTGCTTGAGGATGAGATAAGTTACTACTACACCTGACACAGAAATCTTTCAGAAATGAGCCCACAGAGATATGAAGAGGACACTGAGACCAGGGACACTGAGCGACACTCTCATCCTCAAATAAAGCAGCAGAAGTGTGCTACCACATTCTTCTAAATCGCTTCTGTCAACACAAGTGCTAAAAATATTCTCAAATTAGACAAGCAAGAGAATTTACATGACATGTGGAAGCTGAGCTCTGAAAAGGGTGTCAGTCCTGGATGGTTGAATCTTTTAAATGAAAATGAATGTTGATCACTTTTGGTTCATCTTTTTTGTGTTTTTTTCTCATTTGTTTATGATTTTTTGTACTTTCTGTGTTTTTAATTGTTGCTTGTTTGAACATATATTCCTCGAGTTTTATTTAATTTCATGCCTGTTTACTTGTTTCTTTTCTGAGTGACGTGCTTAGGTAAGAAGTCAGAATAACACAAACAAATTTAATTACATAGCAAGCATGAACTGTTGTCTGACATTTATTTAGATGACATTTAAGGTCTGCAACTGAGGATTTGATCACTCTGTTTGTGCTCATGTGGAGACAGTGTGAAACCACATGAAAGGAAATGTTGATGCAAATGGTGTAGTGAGACCAAATTCCCTAACTCAGTACTGTTGCATACATGTTAAATATTCAAAAAGTCAACTGTCCAGATGAGAATCAGGCCTTCATGGTCATTTAAGTAAAAAAAAAAAAAAAAACAGTATTGGGAAAAACTATTCATAAACCAACTGCTAAGTCCCTCCTAAAGGTGAACTAATCTAATTTCAAACTAGTGCTTTACAAAACTGAGGTGCATTATTAAACTTCAAGAAAAACTTTAACTAGAACAGACTTCAGTAATGTGTAAATCACTAGAAAGCATCTGTAGTGTCTCATCATTGATTCAGCTATGTAAACAGAAAGTCAGTGAAGCATTGAAACAGTTTAAAGCTGCCAAACAGGAGACAATACGACTCAAATTTATTAGTAGGTAATATTTTGTTTTATTTATGTGTGTATTATGAAGAATATGTTTTAGACTTAGAATAGGTTTAGATAGTACTTATACAGAAGGATGTCTGATTATACTAACCTTGCAAATGTGTTATTAAGTCAAATGTTATTAGCATTACATTTTGTGATTGCATAGCATTCGTGAGTGTGAGAAACCATATTTTACATTAGCCCTTCTACTCTAAATTTATTAGCCAGTGTAAACAGGATGTGTCAGTTAGATCAGTTAACTGTGGGACAGTTACACCTGGCAGTTAATGAGTGAACATATTGACCAACAACTAATATTTACAGAAGAACTAGTTTGTGTCGAGTGTTTCTCACTGAATTATGAAGGTTGCATCGGTAGAATAAGGCTTTAAGACTTCAGAGAGAAAACAAGTAATTTTAGCAGACCAAGAGGACGAGAATGATAGAACTCTAGAGGGAATATGAAATGGGACTCATGGGAGACAATGCCATTTAAGATGAAAAATGGGATGGAAAAAAATAATCAGTCACCTTTAGACTCTCTAAAAAAGCCAGTGGACTAAAAGCAGCACAGAGAAAAAACAGGGCCGGGACTTTATCTGGACTGGACTGAGGGTGTCCACCTGCTCATGTGCACAGACTGACAACCTGTTGAACTCATGAACCTGATCTGAGTTTACTGAAATGGAAAAATGTCGCATTTATACACAGACACAGATGAGAACAGTAATCTCAGGGGAAATGTCAAGGCTTTCCATTGACTTCTCTTCCTGCAGGAACATAAGCCAAGAGTTTGGACCAGGGTCATGTTTGTGTTACTGTGTATCTGCAAGTGTGTGTGTGTGTGTGTGTGTGTGTGTGTGTGTGTTTGTTTTACCTTGGCACTACTGTCAGAGTGACGTCTGGCACATGCTTGGAGCTGACTCATCCAAAACTGCTGCTCCTTGGCATCGGAAGCTACAAAGACACACAGAGGAAAATAAATGAATAAAATTACAAGCATCAACTTCCTTTACACACAAGACTTCGAGCATCACCACTAAATCAACACACAAGTTCACAGTCAGGTCGATGTGCAGTTATAAGAAAGCCATCTGCCTTAAAGTGTCTCCACATCGACCAATGTTAACATTCAGCTTATTATTGTGCCGTGGCTCCCGTTTCCACGGATGAACTTTCAAATTATTGGAGCACTACACATCGGCTCAATAATCACAATATTATTTTAAAATTTTAGTCTCTTTGCTGCTGATCTTTTATCGTTTTCCCACAATTCAATGAATAAAATTAAAAGAGCAAATGCTGAATTAATGTAAGATTTTGAGGACACTGAGGTCATGTTCTTGCCATGATACAAAGAATTTGGAAGTTTCAGCAAACTGTGAGGAGGACAAACAGTGTTTATTCAACTGGTTGAATTGGCTGAATCCAATATTGGTTTGGTTTCAGAGGTGGGTGGGATTTGGGCAATGACAGTATAAAGAATGGACAGAGCATGAGTGATGTCACCCGTAGGTTTGAAAGGACTGTTTTGAAGCTGAAACTGGCTGTACTGCTTCTTCCACCTTCCAGCTAATGTAAATATTGATCATCGGCTGACCTAAGATGGGTCAAATGCCTCGGTGCTGTAACAAGCCATCTGTATCATTTGAAAGAATGAGCCAAGAAAAAATTAATCCTCAGTACAGTTGTCATGAATGGGGAAATTAGTTACCAGGCTGTAAACATGTTTTTTTTCTGCTGTGAATTTGGACATTTTAATATGGGGGCTTATGGAGACTGACTTACTTCTGCAGCCTGTCTCAAGTGGCTGCACAGGGAATTACAGTTTTTAGCACTTTCTTCCTTAGCAACTCACGAATATCAGAAATAAATGATGATCATCATGCTCTCCATTATAATGGAAGTCAAGAGTAATTAAACCTAAAGTTTCACTGATAAATAAATATTGTTATATTACATAAACTGTTCCTACCATCAGCAGTAACCTTTAAACTAATGTATGTAATTTGAAACAGGAGGTTACAGGCTTCCTCACAGGCAGCACACAGGCATAACAACCTCCACAAAGAGGATAGGACAGCCTGAATGTTGCCTGAGAAGCAAAACCCAGGTCACAAAAAAATCCTGCAAATCACTCTGCTTACCGCTCTAAAGCTTTATTGCTGCAATAAGTGGTAATTACACTGTTGTTTTAAAATGAATGAAGCCTGATGCTTTTGGTGGACCTGACGCATTGTATACTGTAAGTCATGATCTGTAAATAAGTTGTTTTCATAGTTTAATCCTCAGTCTAGTGGATCTAATGTGTACATTCATGCAAGGGTCTGTAAAGGCTTAGGGTGTCCTATTTCTGTTTTTTCTTCTGCAAGGGTGCTCCTAAGTGCTGCCATGAGCTCTTGATGGACCCTCTGGTGAGGTCTACATCTGCACAGACCTAGGCATAGCATTAGCGCCTACATTTCTGGTTCGAACACCAACTTTTAAATATTACAAAAGAGTTGGATATCAGCGGGTATGCACAGTGCCAACCTTTTCAGTATGTTGAAGCAGTAGAATGCACGGCTGAATGTCATTGGGAATATTAGTGGAATATTAATTTTCATTAGCCATGTAAACTGTACATGTAGTAGTTTTAATATTTTCTGTTTTTGAATGACAAAAAGCTGAATATTTTGTGCATGTAATCATAGTCAGTGTGAATAAATCAAGCTTTAAACGAGGCTGTGCTCAGGTGTACTGATTACCTGCACAGAATCACCACATCCAGTCATTTTCATAACAGTCTGAAATCAGCTGCAATCATCTTAAAACCTTTTGACACTCTTTTCCTCCATTGATTGACCTACAGCTTAAACTCAACTCCTATCGGCCCAACCAAAGACTTTGTTCTGTAATAATTAGTCAGTGAAATGGGATCACAAGGGTATTATTTTCCAGTCTGACCTGGAGCAGGTCAGCACAAGCAGACAGTCAGCGTCTCCTTGAGCTGGAAGGGCTGCAGCTCGCTGTGTTAGTCAGCAAGTCTGGGCTTCAACAGGCTATTTGTGTTTAGATAACAGGGTGTATTGTCTCTTTGCCAATGGGGAAACCACAAGCATGCAGAGAGTATCAAGCTGCGTCCTGTGCTGCTCACAAATTGGCCAAATGAATTGGTGGTGTTTCTCGAATACTGAATGTTCAATTTAGCATAGAGGAGAAAATGAAGAGATTCAGATGTGATACTAGGCCCGAGGACATCATTCAGAAGGTAACAAGATCAAATGCTAGGGTAGACAGTCGGCAAGTTGAATAATCATTTGGCTACAAATGAGATCACTGAGCAGGTCGTCCTCACTCATGACTCCGTCATATGCAGCCTTCATCACCCTGTTTTCGTGCAAGTTGTCTTCATCAAGATAGTCACTAAATGAAGTAAAAAAAAAACTAATTCCACCTTAAAACCTGCTCTGTCATGGTTATGCTGGTTTCCTGATCATCCTATCCTATGGATTGACATTTTGCAAAATTTGCTTATTCGCCTTTTTGCTGAAACTTGGATGAGAAGATCCATACTAGTCTAGTGTGTGAACAGCTTATTGTAGTTAGGCTTACACTTTGCATTTCCAGGCTAGCTGTCTCTCTGTTGCGAGTGTTTATCCTATCTAACCCACTACTAATAGATGTGAGGGTGGAATCAATCATCTCATTGAATGTCTGGAAAGAAACCAATTAGGTGTGTTCACAAAAACGTTAATGTAATAAACTACGAATGTAAATGTATAATAAAAGCAACTTTCGCAAAAAAAAATTGGGAGGGAAGTTTGCCAGGTTTAAAAGCAGAGCATATTTTCACAAACTGTTTCATAAACCTCTGAATCATGCAGCATAGTTAAAAAGAAAATAACTTTTGATAAACAGAGTTTTGTTTCACCTCGAGCAGCAAATTGGGTTGTCAAAAGCAGGAACAAAGAAGAGTGAAAGGCCTCAGTACACTTCAAAGAAGCGCTTGTCGGATTATCTAACAACATTGAAATAGCGGACTCAAGGAAGGCGGCATCTGACATCTTTTGTAACTTTCTGAAGAAATCACGCCCGTTTTAGAACTTGTTGCATGTTTGTATGTCGTGTTATATGAACTGGTCTGTTTTTAGCACACTGAACCCTTTAATCCACTCTTGCATAAACTAAATTAAATCCCACTGATTGTCATTAAAGTATTTCCAGTATTTTAGCAACCAAAAAAAACTCTCCCTACGAGCAACTGTATAGTGAGAATGGATAGCTTCATTATGAGGAGCTGTATCACTACAACTTTTAAGTGTTAACTGTTTCTGACATGCTGATGGAAGACGTTTCAACTTATTGCGAATTCAATTTGCACTTGTCAGTCACTTACACCGCCAACATCTGCAGCAGTCACAAGAACACCGACAAAAGGCCTCTTTAAGTGAAGAGGCGACTCCGAGAAAATGAGACGTTCACAGTCAACTCTTGACGAGCGCAGCATTGGAGACTTGCTCTCCTGCCGGGGGTGGCTGCTCGCCTCTCTGGGGAAAACAGAGCATTCATATAGAAACACCTGTGCAAAGATGTCTTTCTCCAAAAATACCGCGTATCTCTTGTTGTCATCGTCCACAGAAATCAGTCACTCTAAAGGGGCCACTTAAGAGTGAGCAGGCGTCTAAATCAGACATTTTTCTCTGATGTGCACAAGCTTCGCTGTGATTAAAGATAATTAGTTGTCTGTATTGAGCAGAGCAGCATGGCTATGCTAATATGCACCTGTTCATATGATGACGCAAGAGATACACAAACTACTTAGCTGACAGAAGGACGTGCTGTGCTCATTCAGGAAGAATACTATGATATTGATGAAAATTTCAAAGCCGGTTTTGTGTTACAAGAGCTGCAGACTTTGAGGTGACATGCTGACAGTTCTATTCATTTGATGATTGCACGACGTTTGCGCTGGAAAACCGAGGGGACTAACAATGAAATGAGGAGATGGTCCGTCTGCTCATTTAAAATGAGCGAGAATAGACACACGTCCTGGCCTGTGTGTCCTATTTAAATGTCAATACCCGTCCCTGAGAGATGGCTGAACGATATCCAAACACTACTGAGTCAGAGAGAGAAACCTCCTATTTGCAGTGAATCATAGCACCACCAGCATCGTCGTCTAATTGCCCACATTTTAATTACAGCATGGTGAAAGATGTTATTGGTTAAGATAATGCTAAGTCTGAGGATTAATGCTTGGACCAGCATTTCAACTTGATTAAAGTACTGAGAGATATTATGAGTGAGGCACTTTAAACATATACTTCAAGAAAATGGACAGGCTGACGGGGACTGGAGAGGTTAGCAGAGTGGCCCAGCAATTACAGCAAGCAGCCTTTCCTCATTAAAATGACACAATAACCGCCGTAATTATTCCTACTAAATCAGTAACACTGCATTATATGCTAGGAGAAAATTTGTTGTTATTCCAGGTTTAACTATATACTTAATTGGCTTGTAATCGCTTTTATTCACTCATGATTCAGACTGCTGCACCTCGTCTTAATCTTTCATACAAACACTGTGAGGAAGCCAGAGCCTGAAACATCCAACATCAAGTGAAGCGCTGCTATTGACTTAAAAAAAATCAAAAGGAAACCACTGGAGTCAGTTTCTCACGTCAGAAGAAAAAAATCTACTCAGTATAAAGTTAAAATGTATCAAGCAAAAAGTTTACTTTTGGAGGACAGTGGTGACTATTATTTGATGCGGGAAAATTGACAATTTCCCATTTTTTTCTGGTAATTATGACGACTTTTTTCTGTTACTGATGCACTTCAAAATCTGAGATTTCTTTGGAATGTTCAGATTTTTTGAAAATAGTTGCTGAAAACCTGTGTAAACTTTGAAAGATATATTACTGAAATGTGGAACCAGAGGTTAAAACAGTTTTTCACCAGTTTTCAGTCCAGGACTTTTTGGGCGGTCCTAAAGGGTGGCTCGATGACACGGTGAGGCCACCCTGAGCATACCCCTGCACCCCAGGGCCGGTCCTAGCTATGGGGAATGTGGGCGGCTGCCCAGGGCGCATTCTCCGTGGGGGGCGCACGAACGCCCGAAAAAGCAAAAAACCTCGATAATTTTCGAATCTGCTCATTAAGTTAGCGGAGCGGGCGCCCCGGGAGCGGGGTGTTGACAAGGCAGAGGGGGGCGTCGGACAGACCGATGGGGGCGCACGCATCCAGGGGCGCACGGGCGGCCGTTAGGGCGCACGAGAAAATGTTCGCCTCGGGGGGGGGGGGGGGGGGGGTGGCGGTTCGCCCAGGGCGCAAATGTGGCCAGGACCGGCGCTGCTGCACCCCTAGCAGAGAGATAGGGATACATTTATCTCGCTCAGTGGTTCAAAGTTCTGACAATAAAAACAATCAAATAGTACGCACATAATTATTCTGACATTTTGGTAAATACTCTTTTTGGCTTAGCTTTTGAGTTAGATGACATTATTTTAACTTAAAACTAATGTGCTATAACATATTAACTTATAAAATTTAAAAGTGCTTGTTGACATATTTTGGCAGATTTATAGAAAGGCATGGTCACTGCAGGTTTATAATAATCAATCATAAGGACAAGGATTAGCTTTCTGCATCAAAAAACTGCAGATATATTGTTTTAATTATTATGATGCACCATGCAAAGACTGTCAAGCATCTTAATCAGACAGCTTTTTCTAATGCTGACCCTTTCATTGGCTGACCCTTTCATTGGCTGCCTGTCTCACTGCACCATCGTATAATAAATTGCTTCATTTGCCATCTGCGTATTCAGACATGATTAAATTCCCACTGCTCTTCACCTTTGCTCAGCAGCAAAACACAAGACGCTACAGTCTCCCTCCATCTGATAAAGAAATACTGCTTATATTAATCTGCTTTAGATAATTACACTGTGATATGACCGATGGCACATGTACTATAAGAACATGTGGCAGACATTTTTGCATTTAGAGAAACATTACTAAGAGCTGAGATCAACTAGAGGACACCTCAAAGCAATAGTGTAGGTCCAATTTCATTTATATTATCTAGCTAATAACACATTACAATTAAATGAGTTATCATGCTTTACATAAAAATGATGGACAGAAAAGACTGCATTAACCCATTAATAACGTATATTTATATTTGGAGACCTGATCATTTTTGATAAATATTATTATTAATCGAATGTTATACGCTGTATATCAAAATTAAATTTCCAACATCAATGATGAACCTTTGACACTCAATAAATAGTGTTTTATTTCTATCTTTACCACAAAGAGAAATGAATTATGTTTGATTAATGATCAGTTTTAATGTCCTTTCTGGAAAACCATTTGTAATATAAACAGCTAAATTATTTATTCCATAGAAAATACAATGAGCAACAAGGAAATTTGTTCAAAACCCTCTTGGCTTTCAGCGTTTCCCATGGTAACCAATACCAGATCTGAAGTGTACCAGCTAATCTTTATTACAGATTGTTAAGCAACTTTGTACCCTGCTGTTTGAGCAAATTGACATTTTTAAGTACAAATGCTGTTATTCAACTGCAATTACTTTCACAGCAAGAATATTGAAGTCTGTTTTTAGTTGTTGTCATAACCAGCTGTATCAAAAGATTTCTTTTCTCTTTCAAAGACTTTCTTGATTATTCCCAACTCTCACTGAAGCGTTGGGAATGGAAATACCTCTCCCTGTGAGTTACACAGCCCGACTTCTTCTTCTTCTCCTTCCTCTCTGTGGAACCATTGTTTCCTCTTAGCTCAATACACATGGATCACTGAGTTATTCAGGGAATATAGGCCAAGTTATTCTGATATCCTCCCCCTCCAGAGTGTAAGGGGACATTCCAGCGGCTCAAGTGGAGCAACAGTAAAAAGGAGTTTCTCTCGCTTCACTGGATACAGGTCACTCACACCAAAGGCCTTCAGCACAGTGACCAGCTACAGGCTCTTTGTCTGGCACTGGGTCTTAAAGTGATATTTCCCTTCGGTGCATGTTTTTACTAAAATGTGCATCGATGTGGGAGAAAAATCAAGAAATTAATATAAACTTCTACATAAGTTTTGCAATTTTGTATCGAAGTTAGGACTGCCATTATATTCATTATAGCTTGTAGAATAACTTGAATAGCTTGAATTCAGCTAGTTATTAACTGTTTCCAGTCCCAATGTACAGTCTTTTACAATAAGAAGCTCTTAATTTGTTTAGCTTCTTCAAAGAACTTTTTTTACTACGTCTGTACAGGTACTTGTGTACATTAAAAACACAGTGTCTGAACTACATATAGATATTCCATTTTTATTCAATGTACTCAATGTACAATCTATTCAATGTACTTATTCTTTTCTTATTCTCAAAAGTAGTGAATTCCCATAATTGAGAGGCTGATACTACATTTGCTTCATAAATTGCCTAAATGATCATTCTCTCATAAGTGTGATTTTTTTGTAGTATGTAGAAGTTTGTATTGGTAAAAATTTTACTAAAAACAAAAAATGCTTTACCAAAAGTTTTAGCCATCAATATGAAAATGTAATACCAAATATGGAAAAAGTAAAAAAAGATGACTCTACAATGACAAAAAGAAGGCGACATTAGAACATAATAGATCTTATCATTAAGCTTCCCTGCAGGTTTACACTTACATTATCTTATTTTTTGGCCACTTAAGGCCACTAAGGGACTGTTTGAAACAAGCAGTAAACACAACACTGGCATATTATCACTTTATAAAGATGACACAGCACACTTGTTGGCATACAGTTCCATTTTCACACAACCAGCAGTCACGGAGCAACATTATCATTAACTTAGATTCGTGTTTCTAACTACCTGATAAATGTAAGTCCAATATTCACTCCCTTTTTTATCTATGTTTCTGGTCTCCACTGACTCCTGAGGGAAATATCTGGCTCTTTGGCTGCTAAATGCTCCATTATGTTCACCAGATAGTCACTAACTCTGTCTGTCGGTTATTTAGTGCCGGGCAGATAGCGTACAGTGGGTTTATCAGCGCTTTTACACAGCTTTAACAGCTGCTTAAATTGGAAATATCAAATAACAGTTGCATTTTCACACAAACTGCAGGCACAAAGGAACATAACCAGTCATTTAGAGTCAAATGTCTGGTAAAGTAAAACTTTGATCTCCGTTTCTGCTCTCCTTCAACTCCCAAAGGACGTATTTCATTCATGATATGTTTAATTACCTTCAACGACTTCCTTCCTCACTCTACATATCCTGTGTTTCCACCAGAAGTTATCGCAACTAAAGGGACTAAAGGGGATATGATGCCACTGACAGGCAACCAAAATTAAATACACCATGACCTTGAATAAAATTTCAGATTTCTCTGGGTATGAAAATTGTTGGAAACATTACGTAACTCAACAAAATATCTGATATACTGTATGTCACTTGTGTTAGTTTTATGCAGAGATGAAACTATAGCTTTCAGAGTAAAATGCTGCAGATTTATTATTACTGTACGCAGAACTTTCCATAACAGGTAGTCGACTACATTCACAAATACTGGATGGAAAAAGTTCATTCATAACACCCCAGTATGTAGACTGCACTCCAACTGATAACATAAAACACACACACACTCCACTCAGTGTTTGTACTTTGCCATATACGGGCAGCCTGAGGCCACCATGAGGTCATACCTCTGAGTTTGTACAGCTCTCCATTGACAGAGTTTACAATGAACATGTGCGGAGCCTCGTCGCTTGGAGTTACTGAGGCACCAATCAGGGGCAGGGACCCACGGGGCTTCTGGCTCTTCCCCTGCTCGTTGACAAAGTAGTGCAGCTGTCCCAACTCTGGATCTAACACAAAGTACCTGCATGGGAGGAAAACAAAGACAGAGAGAGGGAAGTTAAGAAAGCAATGGGCCAGAGAGGAAGAAGGGGGAGAGGGAAATAGAAGCACCGTTACAGTTATCATCATTTTGTTTTATTTCCTCATTATCGCAGCTTGTTTACTGGTAAAACTTTTTTTATATATATTCCTGTTGCACAAACTTTTCAAGATGTGGGAGAAAAGGGAAGGAAAAGAAGGGGAGGGCTATGAATGAGTGTGAGATGAGGCAAAAGAGAGCCAACGTAAAAACACACAACACCCTTAAATTTCTCACCTCCCATGCAACAACGCCCGCAGGATATTATTTACCAAGGCTCTCTTCACGCAAGATTTGTTAAAAATACCCCTCCGCGCACATTAAGTCCTCCTTTCGCCAACATTAAAGCGGCGGCTCAATTCCACATTACTCTAGGTAGCGATTAGTGCGGTCATCTTGAGCAGAATCCACAGCTTGAGGTGTGGAAATTAAACCCTGCATTTCCCCCTTTGTGATTAATGAATCACATTCAATCACTGCGTAATTGAATCTGTGCCTCGCTCATCGCTGGCCGGAAGATTCAAACGCAGCCAGACACATAACCTAAGACACATTTCACTTCCTGTGGCCAGAAAGGATTGTGTATGACATTCAAGAAACTGGCCTGTATGCTCTGCTTAACACTTTGTTCTGGTTCTGCAGTTCAGCACAGGCCAGAGTGGCACTGAGTGGCTCTGGCTGAACTTTTTGTGTTTGTGTACAGTGGCCCGAGGTAACAGCAGTCGTCTTTGTCCCATCTTCTGGGTCAGCGCGGCCTTGTATCGCGCTCTTTTCCCCGAGATTCCCCGTGTTCAAAATCAATGCTCTCTTTCTACCCGCAATTACAGAAGCTGCAGTATTGATCAGCAATGCTCTCAGCTCTCACAGCTTTTGCTATTTCCTGTTGCCACATCATGGTTGTACGTGACGATTTGAGGTGTCTCACAGGTGTTGCTTTTTAATAGGTGTCTCAGATTTCAAAGAAGAGAAACAACTCACTTCAATCTGGCCCCATGCTGTAGTTTCATACGCTACACCTCCTGCTACGTCTCATCTGTAACACCATATCAACAGAGCATCACTTCTTCCTGAAGCCAGAGGTGACGTCTTCAAATAGCGTCTAACCAACAGTCTAAATCTGTACAGCAAACCAGCACAACCGAGAGGCTGGATGAACTCGATGTAGGTCATTTTAAAAAACAAAGTTGCAGATTAACATTTCATCCATTGGCTAATTCATAAATTCATCACATTTAGTGTCAGTATGTTTAGTCCAATTAATTCATGGTTGGACATCTTAATCTCTATAAATAGAGATCTGCCCATGAATGCAGAATTTGTAGGCAAGGACTAAGATTTTGGCATCGAAAGTAAGTGTTTGTATGTCTTTTTGTAATTTTAGTATTATTGACCAATCACGTTTGACCTTGCTTTAGTTGCATGCAGATTAACAGTTGAACAGAAGGAACGCTTGCACTGGCCAAAATGCAATCTCAAAACCCAACGGCTATCGGCCCATCGGCGATTAAGCTTTTTGGATCTGCATTGATATACAGAGATCTCATAATTCTTGTGTATTAGGTTTCTTATCAGACTGCAGAGGAGGATCTGGTCTGCATCTCTGTTCTCAGGATGTATCTGTTGTCTACACCGGAAGCCTCTAAAGTCTAAATCGTTGTCAGATGATAGCTGATGGGTTCCAAGATTGGACATATCTTGGTCAGTAACTAAGGAATTATTCTCTTTATCAACTCAGGCTGATCACATTCTTTTTAATAGATCTGTTAATATTTAACTAAAATATGATGTCTATAAAATGCACAATTTCCCAGAGCCCAAGGCAACATTTTCACATGTTTTTGTCCATCCAACAGCGCAAAACCCAAATGAATTTAATTTATAATGATAGAAAACAAATGAATTGTGAATGCCATTATTAAAATGTCATTGTTTTTGCTCTCAGTTGCATTCATTCAGTCACAGTAAGTCACTAGCTCAGTTTTTAGTGCCATGCAGTGAGGTACAGACAGCACTTGATTAGCCATGTAAGCAGTGTAACGTGGGTTTGACAGTTGGTCCACTACTTTGGCCCAGACTGACACAAGTTAAGATGTTAAACTAAGGCGGTGATAATGGAAAACATTATACCTGATAAACATCAGCATGTCACTGTAAGCAAGCTGCTGTTAGCATTTGGCTCAAAGCACCACTGCATCTTCTGTACATCCTCACAGAGCCGCTAGCATGACTTTACGCTCTTAGTCTTGTTTTCAATTAATCCATAAAAATATGACGTTCACAAGTTCCTGAATCCAACAGTGACATCCTGAAATTGCATGTTTTGTCCAGCCAACATTACAAAACACAAATATGATCTGTGTACAGTCATATAAAGCAGCACATTCTTATATATTACATACTGGAGCTGGCAAAAACAACATTTGTTATTCATGACTCTGAACAAATTATGCCATGAATGGCCCCTGTCTTCAAATATACAAATGATAAGAGGACAAAGAACCTCTGTGACTGCAACCTTCACTTCAGGCATTTTCCCATGAACCCTATAAAGTTCCCCAGAGAGGATGCAGTGAACACTGCTCTCTGAAAATTGATCCCCACTCACAGTCTTGCCCCCTTCCATCAGGAGAGCTGGTGATTTATGTTGACCACAGCCAACCAGGGAACAATCTGCCTGCGTCAGTTCCCATCCAGCCATCTCTTTCTCTCTCACACACACAGTGTACTGTATGCGAAGTCTTATCCCCTGTTCAGTCAGCAGAGTGGAGGCTTTTACCGTTGACCCCTCCAGGCAGTCCTGCCTTTGCAGCTAAACCACATTGCAGACCTTTAACATGATGAATGGTGCTGGATAACAAAACCTTGGGCTTTACATTCAGCCTCTTGTGTCATAGCGTAGCAGAGCTGATAACCTGCAAGGCCGCAGACTCTCTTGGCCTACGGTGAACTTTTTACCTTTGGAAGCATGAGGCTGCAGTAAAACGAAAGATAATGATACAACACAGAGGGAACACCAAAGTTTTACAGCAATGCTTCCTTCAAAGTTCATGCACAGAACAGTCAATTTAATAAAATTTGTTTCAACATTCAATTCATATTGCCATTCATTCCTTAGCTTTCCAAAACCTGATCCATAATGAATATTTATTGCTGTTACAATCTTGAATATCTAAATAGCAGGCTGTAGGTATTACTGAGAAGTTGTTGTTATATGGCTTTTATTGTGGGATCTATTTTACAAACTCACATCAGATGTTTTTGGGCAGGTGATAGAGTGGAAAGCTTTGACTGCCATATTTGGCATCCCAGGATTGTCCTTTTAGGATTACATGATTACATGATTACATGATTGCAACCTTTATAATGTTATTAGCAAGCAGGAACATTTCTCTAACCTGAAAAAACTCCAGCTTCAGTCATATTTTGTGATTAGGACATGTCATTCAGCACTTAAAACTAGAGAAACTCAGGTTCATGCTTTGTGGTTCTGTCAACAATTAGAGTAACTTCCTAAACTAGAGAGAACAGACAACACTAAGTCTTGGCAAGAGCTCTGTTGAAATAACTTAAAAAGGATATTTTTTGTCTCTAACATGTAATGCTGAAGGCTGTGTGGTAAAACAACAACAACAATAACAAAATGGCTGACCATTTTCATGTTGTGCTGGCTCAGATATGTACGGTAATCATTCATCCACTCAATGAGAAGACATCAGTAACAACATAGAGCTTTCAGATAAGGATCCATTTTTCTGCTGATATCATTTAAATAAATCACCACCATAACAATAACAACACTGTAAAAAGATTTTAGTCAAGCACATTTATCCACATCAACAGAAACACCGCCTATTTCCTAATGGCATTAACATTGATGCCGCAGGAAATGGCTTGTCAGCAGAATTTGCATCTCCTCCCTGCTCTTTTGGCAGTTAATTCTCAAAAATGCTCAGAGGAATGTCAGAGCAGCAGGAAGGCAGTAAATCACCATCGTCATTGGCAGGAAACGTGGGTTTATGCTCGTTAAGTGATCAAATGTAACGTTGTTGTGTCTAAGAGGTTCTGTGAAGCCAACACCTTATTATCATACACTGTCATGGTAGGATCATAAAGGACCAGTGTGTAGGATTTAATGACATCAGTGGTGTAGTTGATGATTGTAATTCTCTCGCCTCACCATTTCTTTCTAGCCAATGTTCAGTTTGTCTCTTTTGGGCTACTAAAGAAACATGGCGGACTCTGTGGAAGAGGACCCATGGTGGAGACATAAGGATTCTTATTTTCCAAGTGATTATACACTTGTTATGAATATTATATTATATAATCTGTCATATTCTGTAAGTAGAGCCCCCTTAAATCTGCCACACTGGACCTTTAAAGTTGCATTAGATGATTTTGAACCTCTAGGGGGCAGAAAACACACACCCAAACAAGAATCTGCACCTTTTAAAGCTAAATACTCGACTTTCTTCAGCAGTCACTCACTCATTTGGGCTGTCCGTACTCTTGGCCTTTTCTGAGCGTATTTATTGGAAACGGCTCCCTAAATTTAGTCCCTTTTAGACATGCACCCCTTGTAGTTAATCTAATGGCAAATGAACTTGTCGCTCTCATGTCTGAGTAAGCACCCCAGTCACTTTTATGTAAAAGCCACAGCGACAATCTTGCTGTCGGATCAAGTGATTTTCCATATCACTTTCAATACAGCTGATTTTAATGCCTGCAGTTTAATGTAAACGCTGCAGCAGCAAAAGCTAAAAGACGCACAGAGCAAGATAGAATGCAAGTATTACTACCTGAGATGACCCCACAAGAACCATCTGTGATCACTGTACTAAACGTATCGATCATCATGACTGGTGCACAAAGGAAATGAAATCAGTTAAATAAACAAGGTGAAAGAACCAATTTCAAGTTGTTGTGGAGATTCTTTTCTGATCGGATCAGTCGATAAAAGCTATTTTCCCCTTGCGATACTGTGTTCACGGCAGTCATTGAATAGTATTTTTATACAGCCTGAAAAGTTTCTTTTAGCTGACTTCCACTTTGCTGATGTGTAAGGAATGACAAAATTCCATCACTTCAGTAGATAAAAGCAATTCCTGTCTGAAATGTCTAAAATGGTTTTCTATATTGTATTTTATATCGTTTTATATAGTCTAAATCAATAAAATAAACATTACGGTAAAAGTTATAGAGTTATGAAGTTTGCATCACTGATGCAGGTCCAAGTCTGAGCTTTGATCAAAGGACTGATCTTAATAGTTCATCCCTGATCTTGGAAACAGTAATCTTAACTCAAGGCCCACTTAATCTCACTGGAGCTTTCAGTCACATAGTCTTCATTGTGAGTTGTTGTCATGGAACTGCAGACGCTTAAACTTTCTGTCATGCCTGTTTAATTAAAAGTTACAGAATCTACAGTTTCAAGGCAACTGAGCATATTAAATGTGATGATGAGGAGGACAGTGTGATACGAGTGAAAGCTCAGAACAAATGAGTAAGAGCACTTTCAGTTCAGATTCGTCCACTCCTGCAAAAAAAAAAAGCTTTATTTTGCAGCTACCAGCAAAACAACTAAAGACAGCAAATACAGATTCACCTTAAAAAAGCATCAAAGGACTAACCAGACTTTTTCTTTAATCTACAACATGTCAAACACCCAAAGTTTTCTTCTCCTCCTCTGTGCCACAGAGACACCCACCAGAGCCGCATTACCCCGACTCGCAGCTCTGATCAAAGCAGCACAGCAGTGCTCCGTTCCAGTGAGAACATCCGCAAAAAAATGATTCATCCCTCACAATGTACTCCCCACTCTGCTGACCACTTAGGAAGATATAAATTTAGAATCTACACGTGTAGCGATGCTCTCCTCATATCCTGCAATGAGATATCTGAAGAGAATGGATTAGGTCTCAATGGTTAGTATTCTATATAATGTTGTAGATTGTAGATGAAAACCAGATGATGAGCGGAGCGAAATCTCCTACACGAAAATCTGAACATGAAACCTCATTTATGGATTTATGGTTTGAAAATACTTATTTTCTTGTTGGTGTTTTTTTTTTATAACTAAGTTCATCTGCAACATCATCACCCTGGAAACCAACTCTGAAACCACCATCCACAACCCAACAGCCTCCGATCAACAAAAACAACTCACTTTAACCTGATTAGCACACAAAACATGACAGCGACATGACATGTGACGATCTTTGTATCTGTAATAAAAGATAAAAGAGCCTCAGCACGGATGTCATCCAATCACTGCATGCACATTAAACATGGTTTGCATGTATCAAATGTGTGTGTGAATGTGCCTTTGTGTAAAATAGACTACTCCTACCTGATTGTTTGGTCTGGGAGCCTCGAGGCTGTGTAATATAGAGTCAACCTATTAAACCTGAAATAGGCTCTCAAGAGGACATCTTCTAGTGCCGCAAAAAGCTCATGAATGTTATCACAATGTGAGATGGGTGTTCCTAACACGTTGATTTGAGTTTTTGGCTTTGAACATGGAAACATTTTGACTACTTCACAGCATTGTTTGAAGCATTGTTTGATGTTTAAAGCATAAACCCAATTTATTACATTTTACCTAGACTATATGAAAGACTTCTGGGGATCAAAGTGAAAAAATGTGCACACACAACTTAGTTAAGTATGTCACAGATGTTAGTTTAAAAACTCTGATGGACGTTTAAAACAGAAAGTGTGGATAATAATAATAAAATGAAGCCAAAAACTCAAAACACTGTCCTCTGCAGCTTCTCGGTCATCAACACTCGGATGTCAACGAATGCAAATCAATCACTAAGAATTTAGATAACTTTGTGCCAGACAGTCTGCATTACCACACCATGCTATTCAGAAATTTCACAGCTCTTTGAAATTTGTTTTGATATTTTTTAGCTAAATATCATAAAGTTTTATGTTACCAAACTTTTATTTTCTGTTTTCTTAAGAGAATTTGAACATTATGTGAAAACTGTAAAAACACTGTGATTGCTTAAAGTCCCTTGGTTGTTTACTGGTTTTGTCTACAATACTGTTTTAATATGTATTTATCTCTTATTTTTCTATCTTCTTTGAATTCATTGACATTGTGAAATAAAGTTGTTTAAAAAAAAGATTAAACTTCTGGTCTAAATCACTTTTTTTTAAATCACATTTCAACAGGTCCATTTTTCCCACAAGCTTTTAAGAGACGATTTACTCCTGTTTCACAGACACGTTTGAACTGCAAGCTACTATCACCATATTGTTGTTACGATGAATGTGAACTCCAGCAATTAACTTGGATGAGTCAAGTGTTATTATTACTGATACAAACACGGCAAAAGTATCCCAAAGGTGAGGTGTAAGTGTTAATAAATGCATTATGTCAATGAGGGTGCTCACAAGTATAGTATGTATGTGCGTCTGTGTGTATAGGAACAAAAAATGGCTACCTAGCACATATTCAGCAGCACCTACACAACATAACAGCACTTCACACTGACACATGGCCACCCACACAGTGGCAGAATTAGCTCTACTCAGGTCTGTTGCCCACCACGACACCGCCTGCCAAACACACAATGTGTTTCTCCACGTGACAAAGATTGGAACGTGAACGACAAATGTAATTACTCCAAAACCGTCTTCCACCAGCGTATAGCTCCTTCTAAATGTTTCTATATTTAAATGCTGGAGGCACTTAAAGATATTAACTGTCCGCCAATATTGAGCACAACCTGAGAATGGATGGTTATAAAAAACCTGGTGGGACATAAGACGCTTTTTAAACACTTCTTTCTACTACTACTTTACATTTCTGTGTTCACCTCCGGTAAAAATCTAATATATCTTTATTAAGGTATTCCATGTGGCAGAAAAAGTACTCATGAGCTCAGGTATTAACGGACAGCTGAATTGTCGTGCAGGATTTCTGACGTTAAAGGTACAGTGTGTCAGATTTTTGTGGCTCCATTTACAGAGTTTGGCAGAAAATGACTGTATGTTTTTAACTGTGTATATTCACTTGAAAAATAAGAATTGTTATGTTATGGACTCTAGATATGGAGTGTTGCATTTTCCAACACTAGAGTTTGTCCTTCATACTCAGGAGATCAAGTGGTCTTTTAACACCGGCACAATCCATCAGCAAATGTAAACGAAATAAAGATGGAAAGACCTGCTTTCACTTCTGAAGTCTTAAACTACTAAAGAGTCTTTAAGACTAACACTTATGATGATTTATGTTTTCTGATTTGGCGTGGTGAAGTGAAACTCTTCAATAAATTCTATCAAAATGTCAGGAAAATAAAATTACTGACCTGTGCTTTACTTTGAAAATTCTATCATGTCAATTAAACAGTCTAATAAATAAAAAAAACATGAACCTTGCTGATTGCTGTCCTATAATTGCACTTACATTTACACTATATTACTAGCTATTATGCATAGTTTTAGAAACAACATTACCCACAAGACCTGAACTCATGACTGTCATACAACATTTCCCTCCAAAATGGATGTTTGAAAGAAATCTTTCCTTAAAGATTTTCTTCTTCTCTGGACATGCAAGTGGCATAATAGCCTCATACAACATACTCCGTACAACATTTTAACATCATGACTCCAGGCATCATCTTACTCCATTTATAGAGGGTTAACTCATTTTAATCTCAGGTACAGATAAACATCACGCTTCAATTAGGTACGTTCTATATTTAGAACAACCAGCATTAAAGCGTAATGCGATTAACAAACTCTTTGGCTTCTTTCAAAAGTGCTGAGATATAAAAGTAACAAATCCAAGGACTGTGTGCTCAAAGAAACATTTCATCTAAACTGATTTCAAACTAACTCACTTTCAAGATGTTTTGGTTGGTACTCACTATCTGAGTCCACACATTCACTCGAGCTAGAGTCTGAGCTGCTCGCTCAGGGTCGATGAACCAAAACGAAACCTCTCCTTGAAAGCAAGACCTTTGCCTTTAGGTACTTTTGAAATTGAAACAGGACAGGTATCATCGCCCCAAAGTACAAACCGTTCCTTTGACACCCTTCCTGCAAACAACTCAGCTTACAAAGCAGATCAGCCTATATACTGTGATACATGCAGATCTGTGTTTGTGTAGCAGAGGTGACAGACAACAAATCCCACATGAACGTCAAACACCATTTAGATCAACACTGCCTCACTTTACCTCTTTGAAAGGAACATGTGTGTCTTTTTCTTCTTACACACAGATATTCCTCTGGGTGCATATCAAGATGCAGTTCAGTGCATCATCTGCCTGTCAGTTTAATGGGAGAGCAGGGAGCAGCCATTCTTTCTCTCCACCCCCGCCTCCCTATCACCCCACCCCTCGCACATACACTGGCTTCCAGCCCAGATCATGCACACTATAGTCTCAGCTTCTCTGCAGTACTGCTACAGCGACAGTGGGACTCTATAAGTCAGTTATTTTTTGTGGGGCTTATCGAGAAATTCAATCCCAAATCACACTACAGCTGCACAACAGAGATCCTGCTAAATTCACATCAGCTGTGCAGGATTTCAGCAGCTGACAGGAAATACGCAAGAAAAGGCTCTCTGTTCTTAAAAAAAAAAAAAAGACAAAACAAAACCACATCCAGATGTTTCCCATCAACAAGTGTAGGACTGAGTAATATTCCTGACTTCAAATCTCATGAAGTAACTCTCTCCGTGTTGGCCCGTGTCTGAGTTGAGTCAATCGGGCAGGGCAGAGAGTGAATCCATGAATGCTGCATGAAGTACAGTGGCACAATAATGCACTGCTGTGATCTCGACAGTTGTTGCTGAGGCATTCTTCATTATGAGAGCGGCTGCAGTGCTTCATGAGCAACATGGCCACAGGACGAGAGCACAATGTCTGTTTGAAGCAATAAATTAAAGCAATAAGGGAAAATCAGCATCCACCTCGGCCTCAAACAGGCAAACATAAACATATATACTCAGTGAACATGTTTCAGAAGAACACCCATATAATCCAATACAACAGCCCTGCAATAGATCATAGTGTAAACTTTATTACTGGAGCTGCAACGATCAGTCAATTGACAGAAAATCTATTTTTAAATCGTGTCGATGCCTTTTTTTAATGCAGAAATACTAAAAACTCTAGTTTCAGCTTCTTGTTTATGCTCGTCACTGTCTTATCTGACAATTCACTGAACATTTACGTGGTCTGAACAAACAGACAGACATCTGAAGACTCCACCTTCATCTTTCAGAAATCGTGATCGGCATTTTTCAGTATATTCTGACATTTTATACACCAACCAATTAATCAATGGATCAAAAAGTAATCAGATTGATGGTTAAAGAAAATAATCTCGTCTTTTTGTTTCAGTCTGTGTCAGACAGCTGTTGATTCAGCTCTGTAGTGCTGTTGTACTTTGAGCACGACTGATACTGAATTCTGAGGCCTGAATCAATATTTGATCAATAAACACATATCAGCCAGTGTTCATCATCTAACATAAACATGTAAACAAACACAAGGGTCACTAACACATTTCTCTATAAACCGAACAATCAGCTAATTAATAAAGACAATCTGCAGTTTAATCAGTAATGAAAAGAATTATTAGTTGCAGCGCTACATATCTGTGCTGAGTGTAACATTTTACAGATAACACACAGCTTAGAAATGAACACAAACTGTGCAGTTTCTTTCCACTTATCTGCTGACACACATACAGATACCAGCATGTCTGCGGTAAACCAATATCGCCCCAAATATGAGCCAGTATATCAGCTGGGTTGATTACCGGTCGAGCTCTAGTTGTAATTGAGTATATCCGAATACATTAAAGGTCGATTAGTCAACCATTTTACAAGCAAAAACGTCAAATATATCAAATGTGAAGATTTCCTGACTTTACAGGTCCATGTAACACAACCAGGTCTGCAACTAACGCTTATTGTCATCACTGCTCTGTAAATTTATTGTTTAATAATTACCCAAAGCTCAATTTGGACGTGTCCAGGTTGCTTGTTTATTCTGATGAATAGTTCAAAACCCAAAGATATTTAGTTTATTGTCATAAAGGCAAAAATACATCAAATATTCACACCGATCGGAGCAGTCAAAAACATTTCATCTATGGAACTTTTGCTTGTGAGATGACCAATTACCAAAATAGTTCCAGTTTCAACTCTAAATAAACCAAATGCACTTTACAGTTTGATCAACACATCCAAACCAAAAGTTACCATTAGAATATCATTTTAAATATATATATTTCCTGCAGACTGTGTGTCAGATGAGTTGATCTGTCTGTAAATCTCATCATCTGACTGTTTGTTTACCTGCTAACAGTCGGTGGAGTAGCTGATCAGCAGGTCCCCTGACCATGTGTGCAGGGTTTGGGTATAAACCCAGTCACCTTCCTCACACCTCCTCCTCCTCCCCCTCACGGTGACGTGGTGGTTAAAGTGCAACGTGGACTGGGGCAAATAACAACACGAAGCCATCTGACACCTGAACCGAGCAGTGAATCGTGCCTAACGCCACCCCCCCCCCCCCCCCCCCCCCCCCCCCCCCCCCCCTCATCCATCCAACAACTCCATGCATGCTTACCTGTTCTGCCAGCCCTGGATCAGGTTGGTGTATTTGCTCAGCACTCCTTCCAGCTGTCTCTTGCGCGCCTGCTGCTGCTGCTGCAAATTCATACTGTTCCCCAGCACAGCTCCCCGGCTGCCAGCCGGGCCGACCAGGGAGGCTGAGCCGGGGCTGTGCGACCCGGTCCTCCCGGGCTTCCTCGACGATGAGTTCAAGCGATCCGATGAGGAAGAGTTGGTTTTGTTGGTCCCGGGATGCGGACTGCAGAGCGTCTTGTCCATCCTAGCGACGGGACGGCGGAGAGCAGGAGGAGGAGGAGGAGGAGGAGGAGGTGGAGGAAGAGAGGGGAGGAGGGATGGACCAGAAGCAGCAGCAGCAGCAGCAGCAGGGGAGATTTCACCAGCTCATAAGTGGTAAAGAGAGCGACGTGTGTGTGTGTGTGTGCGTGCTGGACTAAAGCAGGAGCGGTGCACTGACTGCGCTGAGCCCGTGGTTGGAGCGTCCCTCGGTGCGTGAGAAAGCTGACATATTCCTCGGTGGTTCGTGTCCCGCTCTCTCTCCTCTGCAGTGCGCGTCTTTCTGTGTGGCACTGTGGGTCTCCTCCAGCGTTTTCCTGGTGGGAAGGGAGAGCAGCGCGCAGACACGCCCACTCCACTCTGGACCAGCCCCCGGATATTACAATTCAATCCTGTGATACACATCATCACAGCAAAGAGAAAAAAAAAAAGAAAAGAGAAAGATAACACCCCCCCCCCAAAAAGAAAATACTGCAAACATCAGCAGGAAAAGCCTGAGATGACTCATGCATGAGCCTCAGACACATTAAGACCATGTGACCCGCTTCAGAGGGCTCTGACCTCTGTTGGACCCAGTTTACAGGAACACCGCAGACATACTGCAACACAAAGTGACAGAGTAGTATTATCATTACATTTGACAACAAAGACTGTAGTGACTGTACTGACATCAGATCAAAAACTGAAAACACTCATTGAGATACATGAGACTTTGGGGGCCTTACTCCCACCATGTAAAAGGAGTACTACCACAGGTCCTTCATATTGAGAGGTGTTTCTAATATTTTGGCCACTCAATTTACACATATGAGCGGGCCGAAGTATTAGAAACACCTTTCTGTATAATGCACTTAGCACCCACTAAGACTTCAATAATAAACATAAAGTAAATTTCTGCCAGTGTCAACAAAAACTCACTCAACATTGTAAGCTTTCTAAAAGTATAATTTATATTTTTTTATGTAGCTTTTCTTGTATTGGATTATATCGGACTGTACAAGTGTAGCATGTCCACAGTGTGTTTCAGGGTGCATTTAACAGCTTTTAATCATTTTAAATACACAATTTGAGAATTTGTCTTCTGTAATATGACTGTGAACTACACCAAGACGTCAAACAAATTTAAGTGTGTGTTTCTGGACCAAGCAGTGAGAGATCTGTGGCCGAGAGGCTGCAGTTCCTCAAATGTCCACTTGAGGCTGGCTGCGGAAGTGAGTCAATATCCATAAGAAGCCCCTATGTTAAAATGTCCAACTTCACAGCAGAAATAAACATGTTTACAGCCTGGTACAAGAAAACAGTTTGGGTCTTTATAGCTAATTTCCCCGTTCATGACAACTGTACTGAGGGTGAATTTTTATGTAAGTCACCTGTTCAAATTATATTAAAGCACTGCATAATTCAGAGTATGCATAAAAACAGTGTGGCTGCTTTGATTGACGGTAAGTACCAGGTGGCTTGTTTCTGTCATCTGGCCTTTCAACATCATACACCCTCCTCGACCCAGCTATGGCTGATTGGACCCAAGCTTGTGTCCATATCTCTCTTGGGGGTCTTGAAGCTCTCGCTACTACATTATTGCACATGGCTCTCTCTGAATAGAATATCTGAACTGTTGCAAAGCCCTTCCACCCAACCTGTACAGGCTCTCCAGCCACCTTGCCAACATTTCTCTGACCAGACTACCATACTTCCTCTCCCATTCTTCTTCCATGCAGTCCCTCCTATGGTACTGTCAGCTCCAGAAGCACAACTTGCTTTGTGGAATCGGACACCAGAATGACATTGGGTCGTGAGGTTATGGTGATAATTTGCTGCTGGAACTTGAGCATCAAAAAGAGTGAAATAAAAAAAAAAAAAACACAGACACACATTCAAGGTTCCAAAACCTAATGAATTTTCAGACTCTCAGTCTGTATCATCCACTCTAAATAGTTAAATGCAATTGCGAAAAGTAAAGTTTACAGAATTCCTTCATACCCACAGAAATCAATGTGTATTGTTACTTTGTTTATTTCACGAGCTGTTCATATTTATTTTGTATTTTCTGATCATGAGTATTTAGTGCTTGCTAATTTCTGCTGTAAGGGATCAACAGAGAACTAGCGATGAACGCCAGGAGATGACAAACAAATATGACGACGAGATTGTTTAATTTGAAATATTAAAAAGATTTTTGGTTTACATGAGTGAAATGCTCAATGAAACACCAGATTATGTTGAAAATGAAGAATTTTTCAAGGAGTATATTCAAATTCAAACATGTTCCTAACCTAACCTTTGTACAAATCCTTACTTATCCTTGTATTAAAAAAACTCCACTACAACCCTGTAATTCAAAGACAGGCTGGAAACACACTACTGTACAATCATCCTTTGGTACACTGCATTGCAGTATAGGAGGATGTACCAACCAAGGACAATGTGTGTTAGCGATTTATTGATTTGGTTTATTGACAACATTGACAAATTAGCCATTTCAGCAACGTGGTTCTATAACTATTAGCGGGATTACCATAAAATCAAACACTCATGTCTCCCTCAGGATAAATAACTTCAAAAACCCGCTAAACTAAAGACACTTCCATCAGTGTCAGCTCAACTTTGTGTTTTGTGCTGATTAGCAAATGTTAGCACATTAAACTAAGATGATGAACACGTGCCATTGTGTTCACCATCTTATAAGATGAATAGCAAATATTAGAAAATACAAAAATACAAAAATAAAAACGTTAAAGTGAACAACCCACATAATTTCCTTAAGAAGTAAACAATGGTGTGTCCTAGACAGAAAAATACAAGTTATACGTACAAGATAACAAAATATAGATACAAATATATATTTTAATAAAAGGTGGTAGGGTTCAAAACTGGATGTAATTTTCATATTTTTTTCTAGTTTGTGAAGATTGATACATTTCGGAGGGCTTTCAGACAACTACATGTCTTTGAATTTTTATTTCATCAATGTATTACATTACCACATATACACACACAGGTGTGCGACCATGACCAGGATGAAAAGGACGGAAGTTAATGAAGACCAGACTGAGGAGCACTGCAGGCTATTAAGAAGAGGCTGAGACTGCGCTGAGCAATTGAAGGCACGCCTCCATGAATCTCCATAGGACACTTAACAGAGCACGGCTAAATTCCTGCTGCATGTCCGCTGAGGCAGCCACAAAGCAAAGATCAATACAAGAGAGTAAAAAAAAAAAATCCCTGTGCAACACAGAGTCAATGGTTTGTTAAAAGCTTGTGCTGAGAGTCACGCTTGGGTCAGCTGCATTTCATTATAAGAGGTCATGACAGTTTGACTCTAAGGCCTTTGTTATTCATTTTCAATTTAGAACATATATAAATTATAGAAAAATAATGTACATTTTGCAATATAAGAGGAACTGCTTGTCACTAAACCCCTGCCCCTGAACAACCTACAGGAGTAACGAATGAAAATGATATTACATGGGGTTGCAGTTCAGTTCAGTACTGAAACGTCCACTATATAAGTTGACGAGTTCTGCTCTTTTATTTGCTTTAGGGACGTTTTTGTGCCATCAATTTTACACCTTCATTTACTATCTGGCTGTCAGTGAACTACTGTGCATATGCTACATGCATGAATGTGACAATGCAGCAGGCTGATATTGAAACAAAGATTACAGGAAATGCAAAACTTATTTTAAATGAACTTCCACTGATCTCAGATTTTTTTCTAGTATTTTAATAATATAATATGTTTTTTTTCCCCCCCCATTTTATTAAGATTCTTCCAGTGCAGACTGGTTCAGGTGAGAATTGACATTTGTAAGGACATTAACTAAAAATCCAGCCGTAGAACAGAACCTGCATGGTGTGTGGCTCTTCATATGTTTAGATAAGCATGGTAGTTTTTTGAAAAACACCATTTAGTCCCAGATCTTTGCGGGTTAAATGTGACAGCTTCACAAAAGAGTCCACGAGTGAGTTAGTGGCGATGGATCAGTGTGACAACTTCTTTCTCCCCATTCTCTTCTATTCTGTCTTCCATCTAACCATCTTCATCACCATCATCCATGTTATTAGCACTTTGAAACAACTTGCATCATCACTGTCACAGTCGCCATCAGTCTGCCAGAACATGCACTGACAGACAGAACAAGCTGCTGCAAGAGCCACCTTTGTTTCCTCACCTCAGTATTGTAAAACATGAGAGAACTCATTCCCCAGAGCTGTGATTCGATGCGTTTCTTCTCTCCAGCTGCACACTGACATCGCACCAATCTCCTCCATTACAGTCCTGCGTCAGCCCAGTCTGATTTATGGCAGCTGTGACTGCCCGAGGCAGGCCCTCATCATCTTCCACCACCAGTCCGCTCGCGGCACCAGAGCCATTACAGCCTACAAAGAGATACTTTAACACCTAACAGCTCCAAATTGACAGCTTTTTTTTAGGAACCATGAACAGCAGCATTGTTTGTAGCATTCAACACGTTTCTTAGTTTATATAGAGACTTAAGAAAGTTTCAAGTATTAAGTTATAAACTCAAATGTCACTCCATAGAGGAAATTCTCTGTTTTTTTAAACATAGAATTCCCCTTTTTTAGATTTTAAAACCTTTGACATATACACTGCCTGACATATTGGAGAGATGTCAACCTGACTCGTTGTGACTTGGACTCGAGTCAACTCAAATCACTGTTTTGATGACTTGACTTGGGCCTTAAAAACTTGTGATCTGATTTGACTTGAGATACGATGACTCCAATGACCTGTCTGTCTTCATTTATTGTTTTCAGTTATAAAACATTAAACATTTTCAAAACGTGTCAATGTTGACATTACAAGTGTTTGTGTAAAGTAACATAGTATGCAAACTCACACTGGGAATGGCTTTGTCGTGATTGGGTGACCACGCTGTCAGTCAAGCCGTTTGCCACATGACCTGATGGTCTATGATCAGATCAGATCATCATCATGTGTAGTAAGCTGAAATGAAAGACTTGCTCATGAAAGATTTCTGACAACCAGCACACAACGTCAAACTCTGTTGGTCATTTGAAGACTCACTGGGTTTATTAAGTCTCTGATGTTAGCTAATGTTTATTCTGATCCTGATATTGATTTACTAATCAATAAAATGTTGGCATTGTAAGATTTCTGCAAACCACTGTATGCTGAATCTCAATCTCTAAATTACATTTCAGTGTTGATCGCATTTTGAAATGTTCACACGTCCTTTAATGCCACATTAAATCAGTTAAATTATTAGGTTTTATGTTGTGAAAACACTGTGGTTATGGTCTGGTTAGGTTTAGGCCCAAAAAGCACTTTGTTGGGTTAGGAAAAGATGGTTTGGGTTAAAATAGTTGCTCCTGTCACCAGAAAAACAGCTGAAAATGTCACTGTAGATAAATCTGTTAATAATTTAACTTTAGGTAAGACTGCAGTGTCTTGGGGGCTTCAGTGAAGTTACAGTATTTAAATATTCAAAACCAACTCCATGTATGGCTGGACCACTTCCAATGGAAACATTCTGGGTCTCTTGTGCATAATTTTACTCACTTACTATCTCCCCCTAAAATCAGAAACAATTTGAATTTTTTGAAACTTTGTAAAAATTACAAAAAATTATAAGCTACCTTATAATGTGGTGTCTCTTTCACACCTAAATGTACACCAATGTGGGAACCAGCCTCAGCCAGCATCAATGTCCAAACCTGTAGTGCTGCATACGTTGGCTCACCCTCCCAGGCTGTTCCTTTTTATTTAACTGTTAAGCAATCATGTCTTTTTACAAATATGAACAAATCTGATGAAATCATTTTCCTGTTGGTACATGCGGTGTGCACCATCATTCATCATTAAGAGGGTAGTTGGAAAACTACATTCAGCTACACAGATGTACTTCATGAAGTCTTGAATAAAGAACATGTCTAATAACAAAGTCTGTCTGATAATTGAATGCAGTCTTAATGAGATGTAAAATCATGAGCATCATGTCCTCTGAGCCAAGTTTACATTTTACAATGCACCCCCAGCTTTTGAAATAGGGTCGAGCACCTGAGCACAAAGCCAAGTCCAGCAGTCTTCAACATCAGTGTCTGATTTCACTGATGCTCTTGTGGCTGAATGGGAAGATAGATCCCTGCAGCTAGGTTGTTGACAGACTGCTGGTTTTGGAATGTTATTCAACACATAGGCTATGCAACAGTATATGGGTATAATATACTGGTGTCACATACTTTTGTCCATAAAGAGAACTAAGAATTGGTTTCATTTAGGTTTTTTTAGTCTGTTGCAGCAGTGTGCTGCTGTCCAGCACATTTGGCATTTAGATGTCTGACAGCCTTTCAGAAAATAATTGATGACTGATTGCCAGGCTCAGCAAAGGAAAAGCCCAGGACTCAGCTTTAAAAGATAAAGCAGTGTGAAGAAGTCCATGTCAGCAAATGTTCTCATCTCTGAGCTCTAATGCCTCCATTTCCACAACATGATATTTCATAGCTTTTAATGGATCCTGACATCTTAGAGGCGAGTGCAGTGAATGGCAGGAACAGGAAGTTTCATTTGTTGATACAGAAAGCCAAACATCACTGCGTAGTCTGTGCAGGATTTAAAAGGTTACAGAAAAAATGAGTAGGTGAGTTCATTTTAGAGCGGGCAGTCGAATTAATGTTTTTCATTACCGATGTTATCAGTGTTTGTCTGTCCTTGTCCCTGACAGATATCTGCCGCACTGCTTGTCACTTTGTGTACAGACACAGACACACACACATAATCCACATCCACAAAGCTGTCCTTCTCCCCTAAACCGAAACCCAACAATAATGAACAGAGTCCGACCTTGGTTTGTTTCCATGTTGCGCTGACGCTGCGTTTACAAAAGAACAGCTGGATCAGATTAGTATTTCACCTGGTCTAATTGTTCCTGGCAACCACAGGAAGTGAGATTATCTTGTGTCTGTTTGTTTTGGGTACATTTTATCTGCTCGTTGCAAACTCTGCTGCCCGCCAACATGCCTCTATCGAATGTCTTTCTCCCTTCACTCCCTGGAAAGAAGCTTATTTGACGTGTGGAACAGGCTTGCTCTTTTCTGCTGGCTCTTACTTTGGTTTGACTGTAATGTAAAAAGATTGTGATGTTCAGGTCATATTTGGTAGAATTATATTTCAATTCAAATTCATTTCTGAGGGAGTTCAGTCTGTAACATTATAAATGGTGATGCTTGACTTGCCAAAAACTCGCCTATGTTTGCACAACAGCCTGCATTATTCACTTAGACCAGCAACCTCGCCAATAACTACAACTCCCCTTGGACCAGAAGGGGGCTATTGACCTGCACACTGACAAGGTCAACAGACTGTGTGTGTGTGTGTAAAACTGTAAACTGAGCACAGGAAAGAGGGATTTCATAGTTCAAGGGTGTGCGCGCCTGTGGGTGAATGTTTGACTCTCTGCTTGCTGCCTCTTTCCATGCTGAGCTCAAAGATGAATCCATGCATATTCATCAAGGCAGCTAAAGAATAAGGCTCTTTGGTGAGTAGAGATGAATATGGAGGCTGGACAATTCAACCTTCAATCAGCCGCTACTCTAAAGGTCAGAACAACTTTACAGGAAAGAGGACAGGTAATTAAAAAGGACCTGAATATCCACAAGACCAAAAAAGCAACTGCTTAGATGAGAAAGCGCATATTTATGATCAAGCATTCTCATAGCAAAGTGTTGCATGTTAATCTGTAGGATATAATATGCTGGACAGGTTGTACAGAACATTGTGAACATTGGGCTCTGTAAATGAAACTGACTTAGCACTAAGCAAACACATCACTTTTCAAAAGGTAAGTGAACATATCACTATTCAAAGGCACTTCAGCAGGTACAGTAAGCGAATACACTGAAGGGCACTTGAGTACGTACGTAAGTAAGTGAACGCATCACCTTTCATACTGCCATGACATTCAGCGCTGCTCCTGACTGATTTCAGGTCAGCTGTAGTTTTTGCTGTTCCTAGTTCAAGCTGTCACGCTTAGTTCAGGTCCAGTACAAACACTGTACACAGTTTAATCTCTCAGCAGCCTGTTATTTACGACTCTAGTTATCAGATTAGGATTTTCGTGCTGTTTTAATACATTTTTAATGAGGAAGTAATGTTCTGTGAATTACAGCTGAGCTGACAGCTCCACTGATGAGTTACTGTTAGGTTGACAATGGCAGTTCAGAAGAGTCAAATCAGACTTGTAGTAGAATACGAGTGTAGCTGAGAAATCGCTCAATCAAAAGCACAAAGTAACAGCAGAGTTTTGCACTTGAAAAGTAGCTACAGTTGGAGTTAATTTGAGATCAACAGAAGGACGGTCTCATCTGTATACTGGGGGAAAGAAAAACACTGCTTCTTTTCCCTAATTGTTCTTTTATTTGTCATGTCCTTGTAGAAAAAGAAAGATAATTGGGAACAACACAGCAGTGTGCAGATATTTTTCCATTACAGTTTTTCTTTTGCATATTTGTTAGGTGGTCAAACGTAACAATGTGTTAAAGAAAAGCTTTTTACTGAGTTTAACTGCATTCTCCAGGTGAAATGAAGAGGTCTAATAGGTGTGTGTGATTGTAAAATACATTCAAGGGCAGAAATGTGAAATAATATAAGAAAAAGGCACATTTTTATATAGCCGAATCTTCCGTTTAATTCGTCCGAATCTATTTTTACCTGACAGCTGACTTAAAGGTCATAGTTAAAGCTGTTACATTAACGAACCCCACACTTCGTGGACAGTGTTTTCTGCCTTATTAAATCACCTTCCAGGTCCAAAAGGTGGACAAAGATACAGGTAGGCAGTGACAGACCTTCAGTAAAAGTGGCACTAACGCTCTCTGTGGGCTCAATTATCGCTCAGCTGAACGGGGCCAGAAGGAGCCCCAAATCGTGCTCTAACCTGACACTTTTTGTTTGTCAAAGGAGCAATGAGATAACAGCTAATGGCCCCACTTGATTTCAGGCTTTTTCTGCTCAGCAGACACTCCAGACAGATAACGATGTCAAAATGTGACAGACTGAGGACGGTCAATTCCCTGAAGCTTGTTTCAGCGGGACACTGTGACAGAAACAACACTCTACCTCTTTTCTTCTGCACTGTCACTGCTCGCCACTCTAATATCCTTTTCCACAGTCAACAGGAAAACACACACATTGTGCACAGACACACACACAAGCTCTGCCCCTACACTGTTATGTTTTAGTTCCACGTTTTATTACCTTCCCTGGTTTTAATGTCCTTTAAGGACTCTCTGATCACTTTCTTAGTTAAAGCACTGTAACTTAACATTATGCAGATGTGTTCTAAGCAGCAATAATTCCATGATGGCTTCTTTGCAGACTAATTAGGATTTTATTGCTCACAAATGTCAAGATTGAAAGATAATACAGAGTTGTGGCAACAAGTTGTCAAAACAGGTAGTATTTCAAACTAATTGTTGCCTCAACCCGCAGAAATAACAGTCAGTGTACACATGTTGCAAATCATATCCAGAGCAGGTGGTGCTGGATGTATTTCTCTGAAGTACATTAGAGACATCTACTGGCCAGAAAACTTCATTTAGGTTTACACTTCACCTGCCAAAACAGTACTTGCATGGTTGGTCGAGATTGAGTCTATCTAAAATGATGGTGTGGTAGCTATACAAAATGGAGCTAAAAGATAGCAGTAGCTGCGATTCCTGCTCTACAGTTAATGTATTTGTGATAGCTTTCAGCTCAATAACCAACCACCCCAACCACTGCACTTTCAGACAGACGGCTAAAAAAAAGAGACGTTATTCTCAGCAGACATTTTGACATGTCAAAGTATGAAAAGCACAGGTGTAGATTATAAAAATAATGATGGTTTAATGCAATTCAGCTGCTTCAGTTACAATGCTCAATGATACACTTGAACACAATAGAGCCATTTGATGTTATTAATAACACCTACAGCTTTCATACTGGAACTGTACACCTGTCAACCTGTGTTGACCTCTTCGCTAAAGCTAAACTGGCTGACTTTGATGATTTGATGCTGTGCCAAGTAAAAGTAGTTCATTTGGCTGCACAGACATCTTGGTAGCTGAGTTTGTTATCCCATATAAATGTGGGAGTAGCAACACCTAATCACTATGGAGAGTAATTAGAGTAAATTAAATTAGCTAGTCTTGTTAAAACTAGCCTGACTGTAGCCTAGCTTCTGCTAGTTTAGAAGAGTAGCAATAAGTGTCACCTCTGCCTCCGAGTCTAGATGTGTTCATGCAGTTTGGTGTGGTTACTCTACTTTATCACGTTTAAATTAAATTATATTACTTTATTATATCAATAACAATATATATTTAAACTATGTATTAACCAATGGCTGACTAATCAAGACGCAGTGTATTTTATCAATGCAACTTTTTTTAAAGGGACAAGAAAGTTGTAAAAACACATTTTATTATTTATATGTTGATACTAAATTTCACCTCACATTCCCAAAAGTGAAAATTAAGTTATCTGCATTTCTTATATATACTAGGTTGGTGTAAATATGATCAGTTCATTATTCAGCCTAACATAATATAGACTATTTTCCCTGTGTAAACATACTTTTTTATTTTTATTTTTTTTACATCTTTTCTCTAAAGTAGAACCTGTTTTCAGTTTTTAAGAACAGGAATACCACTTCCAGATTCACGCACTGAACACTGACATCATTCTTTTTTCAGTCTCCCTCCATCTCTGACTAAATCTTCAGTTGCTGAGTGATGAGCAGACGTCTGTCTGTGGTGACTCTTATGTTTAATACAAACACTCAGACAAACATCACAAACTCATGCATTCATGACGACGACTCCACTTTCAATAGGAGGACAATTCAGTCTCCATCTCTCTGTAAATGGTGCAGAGCAGAGAGAATGAAGATGAGTGCGTGGGTGTACAGGGTGTATGTGTGTGAGCCACACACACACATACACACACACACACATATACACACACACGCACATACACACTCCTCCCATCCATCCTACTTATACCTGGTGTGTTTTAATGTAATGGGCCTCTATAATGCAGCTCATCAGTATGCTGAAGGGAACACGGTTCGCCCCAAGCAGTCTGAATCAACTGGATCATACTTTGCTGTACGCCCACACTCAAGGACATTACATTAGCATTGATTGTCCTCTACTCCAGTCTGTATTAATAGCACAGGAGACTTTAATTTGATGTTTATTAATGATCAGACTCTTTTAATGAAAACATATGATTCAAAGATTATAATATCATCGATTATGGGTGCAGCATGTTTAGGAACACCCCACTGCTGCTTCAAAGTCATCATTCATCCAATTAAGGTTATAAAATGATGGGACTACAATTCCCAGCATGCCGCAGGACGCTTTTTTAGTCCAACCACAGCGCGGCTCCGGGTTGACCATGTGTTGTGTGACTGCCACCGGACGGCTGTCGGTAGAAAGTGCAGGAAAACGTGCCACACGGTGACACACACACAACCATGCAGGCAGCTCGACCCGGACCAGCAGCGGCAGCGGCAGCGGCAGCGGCAGACATGTAAAGATGGATTAGAAAATTATGTGCCTCGGCTGTCATCATCAACATGTTCCCGGGAGTTTTCTATGCATTGCTGGCGGGTTTCCTCGGGGCCGTGGCGTCGTCATCGGCCAAACTGTCCCTCGGAGCCGACTATCTGAAGGGAGTCTGTGAAACCGGACTCCGGACGTGGGGAGAGCAGCGGAAATTTAGACAAGCGGACGAAACTACCGCCTGTGACCGGGTGAGGCATGGTTAAAGTTACGTTAATTATTAACGCGGTGAGGACGGCTGTGAATAATGCAAAGCCGATGAGTATTGCCTTTTAAACGGGGTGATTTCTCACGTAGGAAGTTGGGGGTTATCCCCGCCCGCCTCTCTCCTCTCCTCTCCTCTCCTCTCCTCCTGCTGACTCCCTCAGCATCAGCACCATCAGCAGCATCACACGGGGGGAGCCCGTGCAGCAGCTGCTGCTGAGCTCTCGTGCCGCGTCCGCGTGCTTCAATGACATTGCAGCTCGAGTGCCGTGTCGTGTGTTATCGCGTTATTTCGTTAACTTGTCTCAGTCGGCGTGCTGTTAGTGGACGGTTGTGGTGTTGATGGCGCGGGGTGGGGAAAGGTTGGATTTCTGGGTCAGGTTTCTTGTGTGACCTTCACGCTCTCCGCACACGTCACACAGTGATGTCAGAAACATCTGCAGGCAGCTGTCTGTTTGAATACGTCATTAGACATCGGACACACAGAGAACAGACACAGGGATCCTTCTTCATGTTGACGCTCTGATTATCTTAGGAACACTTTGTTAAACGTCATACTTGACGTTAATGGATGTAACTGAGTACATTTACTCTGTACTGCAGTTCAGTTTTAAGGAACTTTACACTTACAGATACAGTGTATTGTTACAGGATATTACAGATTTAAATTTTCAGCTCCAGCAACTGCAACATGAAATTGCTCCATAATGATTGCATGTGTTAAATAAATTCTATAATCTAATATATAATAATGTAGCTGTCACTCTTCTGCATCTTGAGTATGTTTAATTCAAGTACATTTTGTTTATTTGTGTACTTTTACTTAAACATTTTCAATGCAGAACTTTTACTTGCAACATAGTGTTTGTACAGTGTGGCCTTTCTACTTTACTGCAGTAATGAACCACATACTTCTTCCATTTTTAATGCACCAAATGACTTCATACTGTCCGATGTTTCTTTTCTCACTGTATCAGTCATCTTTAGGCCTTGGATGCAGTGGTGGATACATATTTAAGTGCAAATTTGATGCACTTTCCCTGTAATATACTTGAGTAATTCATTTTTATGGTACTTTTTTGGACTGCATTACATTTCAAAATGAAATACTGTATTTTTCACTCCGTTTATTTGACAGCTGAACATACTAGTAGTGTTGCATCTTATAAAATCTGAGTTACTGTTAGAGATCAGTGTATCCTGCAGCGTTTAAGGCAGGGTTGTTAATGGGTCTCAGCTCAGTTTCTCTTATTTGTTTTCCAGCTCCATATTCCTCTGAGGCTGCTGTGTGGAGGGCTGCTTTTCACCTGCAATGCTGTGATGTGGACTTTCCTTGCCAAAGCACTCAGGTACTCCTCTTCCTCCACCCGCACCACTGTGACCACCACCGCCTCCAACTTCATATCTTCCGTAAGTAGCAGCCTCACTTCGAGGGCCTAATACACACTCCTCTTGTCTTTTCTTTGCGGTCTCACTGTGAAATAGTTTCCCATCAGGCCAGAGTGGAGTGGAAGTTAATTTCAGAGTGACCTTCACATCCTTTCGTCCTCATATAAGCAGCTTTATTTTAGAAAATAGGCTGGACTATATTCAGAAATAACTTGTCGCATGATTTTAGGCTTCTTACAGGAATTTCTTGTCAAAGTTCAACTCCTTGTTTGATGAATCCCATCAAGACTTCTATATTGGCTGTTATTTAAATAGAATCATATTATTATTTTTATTATTTTACGTAGAAACTCTGATTCCCCCCTGCAGGCTTTCCTGGGGCAGCTGATCTTTGGTGAAGCTCAGATAACGTTGTGGTGGGTTGGGATCTCGCTGACCTTCTCTGGTCTCTTGGTACTGCAGAGGGTTTCACCGCAGGATGGACATCATAACACAGTCGCCAAGGATGAATAATATGCCTCGTCTCCACTAGCTCAGTTCAGCCTGGCTCCAGCTGGCTGTGGTATGTGGTGTGTTTTGGGCAGCATCTCCTCTGATCTAAACATCTAGCCAAAGAAACGTAAAAGCATATTCGGTCCATTTTGGACTACAGTTTTATTAATCAAATTGTCCTTTTAGATGAAGAGGAAACACCTTATTTAGAATCAGTGAAGATTTCTGCCTCAGGTTGCTGTTTGTGGCCCTGCCAGCTGAGAAACTCTGCTGGCTCAGCTGTGGCGCAGCCTTGTTTAGGCCTGTTCTAAAATCAGAGGAGATGTTGGCCTTCAGCCAGTCTGACCATGGCACAGCTGCAGTCTGGCTAGTGGAGACAAGCTAATGGATGCCTGTGCCCAGCTTCCCAGAAGCTCTAAAATCATCTTTATCCACAGGCTTAACAATGAAGCAAAAATGATACTAGCTTTAGTCAACAACAGCACAACAAGTCATGAGCTAACAGAACAGATGTGAAGGAAGGGAAGAGACTAAAAGGAATCAGTTGACGTTTGGGGAAATGTACTTATTTGCTTTCCTCCTGAGAGTTTGATGAGACACCACGCCCAGCGGCTGGTTAGCTTAGCTTAGCATAATGAGTGGAAGAGATAACAGCCAGCCTGGCTCTGTATGAAGGTGACAAAATCTGCCTACCAGCACCTCTAAAGCTCAATGATTTGTATTTGTGTGGATTGAACAAAGAGGCAGACTATGTTACCCTTAGACAGAGCCAAGCTAGCTGTTCCCCCTGTTTCCATTCATTATGCTAAGCTAAGCTAACATCTCTTCATATTTAACAGACACATGACGGTGGCATCACTCCTCTCATCTTACCCTCAGCAAGAAGCGACACGAGTGCATCTCTTAAAATGCTGGACTATTCCTTTAAAGGAAGAGCGTCCTTATAATTTGAGAACATGCGTGCATATAGACTGATCTGACACTCTTTTAGGTTTCCTTCATGAGCAAAGGACAGGACAGGCAGCATCATTGGCTATGCGCATGATGTCATCATTAATCAGCTTGTGCATTATGTATCGCAGCCATCAGCCAAAGCTTTCTTAATTCTCACATTTCCTTAAGCTACTACGACACTCACTGTAAACATCCTCCACTGACGTCGCATTTTTATGCATGCTCAAGGCGATGTTATAAATGAAGCACTTAGCTAACGAGGTGTTTTCACAAGAAATAATACTAATGTAGCGCTGAAAGGCTTTTCCCTGGTTAGAATTTGCTCTCTGCCTGGGTCTTTCTTTTCACTAATTAATTTGCCTTTCTTGATAGCTTGAACCTTAACCACATAATACGAGCATGCCACATGTTTTCAGAGGCAGCTGGTCTTCCATTTCATGATACACGCGTGCCTGAGCTCAAGCATGTCACACCAAAGCATCCTGAAGCGTTAGTCCACATCAGAGCGAAGTCCCTGCGAGCCGCTTCATTTCATTAAACTCAAACTGTCTCTGCAAACAGAAGGAGACAGCACGTGTCCTCTTAAATGCCTGTTGAGTTTTATGTGGCCTGCATTTGCAATCTCATATTATTCTGTTGCACATTATGAATATCAGCCCATCACTCATCACCTCTCTGGGTTTCATATTCACCTGGATTCATTAAAAGCCTCCCCTCAGCATCCCCGGAGTTGTCAGTGAGAGTGCAATAACATTACACTTCTTCTAAATCTCATAACACTGTGATGTGTGTAATAGCGAGGGACTTTGAGCATTAATAATTGAAGCATAGAAAATGGCAATATATGCTACTAGAGGGATGTTCTGTCAGCATAAATCAGCTAATACTGCAGTATACAGGATTTTTTGGACATGACATCAAAGATTGCTTTATTGAACAGTACTTTTAAGATCACACTTTGCTGTTTGGATACATATCATAATATAAATGCATAACGGTAGCTATAATACCTGTCTGTAATATTCCCACAGCAGCAATGCACAAATATATCAGATGTCCTTCCAAGCGCTGCTGTGCAGGTTTTGTATCATGTGATTTACATGCATCCCTATTAATGTGACTGCAGTGACAATGTGATTATACAGCTCTTATATTAAAGGCCGGCTGAGTGATGTTTCATAGCAGGGCTGTACTCGCCACGCAGGATCACAGCCACGCATAGGCAGCGACATCAAGTGTATTCAGTTGTTTGCGCCTCTACGTTTTGGGATCCTGTGTGTGTTTGTGTTTAAAGAACAGTTAAATATTTTGGGAAATTATAATTATTCATTTTCATGCCAAGAGTTGGTTGAGAAGATTAATACCAATCTCATGTCTGGATGGTAATTATTAAGATGGGGCTAGCGACTGGTTCGCTTAGTTTAGCATAAAGACTGGAAAACATGGTGAAACAGCTAGCTTGGCTCTGTCCAAAGGAAAGAAAATATACCTACCAGCACCTCTGAAGTTCACTAATTAACATAATATTTGTCCTTAACATATTATAGGTAATATTTAATCTTAATTTTAGTCAACAAAAGCATCCTCATGAGGTAACAGAAGAGATGTAAAGGAAGGAAGAACAGAAAAATGTTTGTTGATACCCGTCTCGTGTCTGTCAGATTAATATGAAACTGAAGCTAGTAGACAATTAGCTTAGCTTAGCATAAAGACTGTAAACTGGGGGGAATCGTTAGCCTGGCTTTGTCCAAACGTAACAGTCTCCACCTACTAGCAACTCTAAAGCTCACCAATAAATATGTTGTATCTCGTGCAAAAAATAATTTAATAGCAACAAACATGTTAATTAGTGAGATTTAGTGGTGCTGGTAAGTGAATTTTGTTTCCTTTGGACAGAGTCAGGATACCGCTTTCACTCTGTTTACAGTCTTTAGGCTAAGCTAAGCTAACTGGCTGCTGGGTCTAGTTTCCTGTTTATTGCATAGATATGAGAGAAAGTTGTGATTTTATTGGTGTTTGTGTGCTGGACAGCCAGCAGAAGCTGGTTAAGAAATGTATATCCAGTATAAAACCTTTTAATAAAAACATAAAATGTGTTATTTAGTTAGCTTTGGAGTTGCTGGTAGGTAGATCTTGTTACCTCCGGACAGAGCCAGGCTAGCTGTTTCCTCCTGTTCTTAGTCTTTATGCTAAGCTAAGCTAACTGGCTGCTGGCTGTAGCTTCATATTTAACACACAGACACGAGAGTGGTATTAATCTTCTCGTCTAACTCTCAGCAAGAAAGAGAATAAGTGTATTTCCCACAGTGTCAAACTATTCCTTTAACCTACCTTTAATCCGTAATCCTTGCTTTTGACTCTTCAGATTTTTTCGGTGCCTGGCTTTTCTCCAGTTAACGGCATGATATGAGGGTAAACCATCTACCTGTGAACCCACTCTCACTGTAACATAACCAGTCAGAGCTTTGCAGTAGCCACATTTCTAGCTCTGTGACAGCGGCATGGCCCTGAGTGTGACATATTTATATCAGTGTGCACATAAACTGTAGATGTGGTTGTACAGAGAGATTAGAAAACCACTGAAGTGCGATCTTATCCTGACAAGGTGTGTGTCACGTTGACGTGTTAATGTGCTGCAGTTCAAAAAACTGTAAATCTACTCTATCAGTAAAGTTTAGACATAAGTCTTGGTGTAGTGTTGACACCAGTACCAATATTTAATGACAGGAGGAGAATAATAGAAAAAAAAGTATTTGCAGATTAGTTATCACTTTAATCTGAAGCTGCACCGACAAATTTGATTAGAAGGAGATTGCTCTGATACAAATCGTTCATAACATCTTACACATTATGTGATGCAAAGGTTTGTAAAAGTGTAAATATATTCTGTTAATAGGAAATATTTAAGAGGAAGTGTAAATTGCCATCTCCCCTGAGAGAAGCAACACTGTTGAATTATTAATTAAACATCTCATCTGACAAACAAGATTCAACTGGATTGTGTTCAACTGGATGCGAGTGTCTGTGTTCTCCTGCAGCAAACACTTTGAGACTTTGTACTCATTTAGCTCAGTGTCGTCTCTTTGCATTCAAACACTATAATGTCTAATGGGGATGATGCTCACTGGACCTAATGGGGCTGCATGTAATGTTAGCCTCGAGCTAGTTTAACATCAACTTACACAGTGGGTTTATGCTCCATTAGACCTGTTCCCTTCCTTTAAATACCACTTGCACAAACACAAGACAAAACATGAATCTGTTTGAAGCCCTTTGAGAAAAACAATGGCAGACAGTATAGTTATGTTCATTTGAAGCTTTTCCATTATTATTATTATCATTTGACACATGTACAACTTTCTCAGTATCAAAAGGCTGTGGGGTTTTTTTTCATCCCTAAATAATATGCATAGATTTGTCACAAAGGAAGACTTAAAAAAAACAAAAAACTGTAATTTCTCATTTTCCTGTAGACGTTTTCAATTACTTTTAAATGTTTCTGCAAGGATGACTGATTTTTTTTTTTTTTCATTTTTATCTGGCACAAGTATCAAACTAGTATCATTTAGCAAATTAGAAAATATTCATAAACCTTTCTATGTATTATAATTGGGTACAAGATAGTTATTACATTTAAAAACTAAAATCTTATTGAAGAATGATTGATGACCACAAAAAAGGAACCCAGTCAATAAAATATCCATAAAATGAACATAAATGTAATATTTTGTTTTACCTTTCTGCACCTTTAAAGGGGTAAAGCGTAATTCTTTCAGTTTACAGATGTTTTCTAATGACGGGCTGCAAAATTACAGGCGTATACAGCACAAGCCTTGAATTTACTGTAAAAGTTTAATGTATTTACAAATGATAGTATAATTTAATGGTAACTGAACTTTAGTATGGTTGTTACAACCTGTTGGTTTTTTACTCTATCAAATGTTTCTGAATTTAAAATGAGTTTATCTGTCAAAATATAAAGCAAATTGATACATTTAATGTCGAGACTCTGAAGTTGTGTCACATACAGTTTTATTTCATTCCCCTTTAAACAAATACCACAGTCAAAAAGAAAAAAAAAAAAAAACATCATGTGGTCTACAGTAAGTTTTACAAATGGTATTCATACCTGACCACATATAGAACAAGATAAAAGAAGAAAGCTGGTGTTCTGTATGTGTAAACTGTTGCATCTCCATATGATGGTAACGTTTTTTAAAAACTCCAGTGATTTTTAAAAGCCTATGAAAATGTCACTCTTCAGTGTCCCCCTTCAATAAGCATTTGATTTGGCAACATGTATGTTAAAATATGTCCTTTCATCGCCCTTAAAAACATGTTTCATACTTACAGTAAGGCTTTCAAACACATGTGGGTAAGCACAGGTTTTGTGTTAAATGCTTTTTAGTGGCCTGTTTTCTGTCTGCATCACCAAAGGTGAAATCTTCACTCATCTCTTCGCACTGGGTGACGGAGGACTGTCAACAGCTGTGACAAGTTAAAGTCTTTCAGGCGTCGGTGAACATTTTCCAATGGACTAAATTTGAATCAATGTTTCATTATTTAAGGCTTTTTCCCCCTCCATTCAGCTCCAGAACTACAATTTATAACAAACGGGATTATCCACAGGCTAATTTCATCATCTGAGAGTGAGTGCATTACACTGAGTGTCAGCGCATTCAGAGAGGAATGTGTATTGCTTTATTCCCTTGACTTGACTGTCCATCTGAGCTGGTGACTGTGACGAAAATGTTTTTCATGCAAAGAGGTCGGTTACTTACAACACAGAGTCAAATAAAGGACCACAACACTGGTCAAACTATCAGGCGGACTAACTAAACTGAAGTGTCACTTTCAACATCATGCAAGCTGACAAACAAAACTTTGTTTGTCTGTTAAGTGTTAGATGTGGGATTTTTCTAAAAGAATCCAATGTGTCATTTCTCAGAAAACAGCCACTGAGCATAAATAAATTCAGTTATCTCTGTATACAGTGGTATTCTTTGTTAGTGGCGGAGTCCACCATACTTATACGCACTGTATTCAATATTGCCATCACAGGAAATGAGGTAAACATGTAATCCAGCATTACTGTTTGGACTTTTATCTCACCGACATCAGCCTCACTGTGTGTGTTTCCACCAACCTGTTTTATGCATATTCTTCTTTGCACATTAAAAACACTGAACATCTGTATCCACGTCATCTTGCTGCACCCTCTACCCATTCAATGGCACCAGACGGAAGATTTAGTGCCCCCAACCGTCCAACTCTAACAACTAATATTCATATAAACAGTAGAGTGGATGGAAACGCACATTAACGTACAAATGTGATGGATAACGGCTGATTATTGACTGATTCATTTAAATAATGTGAGTTTGTCTGGCTGCGCCTTTAACTAATTCACCAATTCTGTTGTTATTTCTGACTCAACAAGTATTAAAATAAACCAGGACTGAAATCTTAAGATTTATAACGTCCACTGGGAGGCTACTGCTGCTCTGTCCTACAACCTCTGAGCATCCTTCACAGTGATCTGGCAACAAACTCATTTAAAAGAGGATGTAATCAATATGATCCTGTCTCACTCCGTCTGTCACATTAAGGCAAAATAGCAGAAATGTTCATAAAAGTAGCAGATGCCACCGTTAACTAATGCACTGTTCTAAGGCAAATCATCCAGACAGAGCTCAGCAAGACTATCGCAACGGCAGAGATACAGCAAAAGAAGAAGTGATTGGATCACAGCAATGTTTAAAAGGGAAGACAGAACCCGGTGTCCAATCTTGGCACCCGGACTTCACTGCTCTGAGCGAAAACTTTTTGCACTTCAGTTTCGATTTCACATTTTTTAAGTCTTGGAAGCAGGAAATGATCAGACATATTGCAGGAAATTTTCCTCCAGAGAAGGCAGGACTCACTCTCTTGGTGTTGTTTCACCAACTCTTATTAAGTGCTCCCTGTCACTTCTTAGTTTTTTTCCCCCTTGCACGGCTACACTTCATTAATCTCAGTCAGCACCAAGAGGGAAACAATAAAACAAAAAAGTTGTTATAAAATAAACGTATAATGTACTCACTTACAGCAGAACACCCTGAAATATCAATAAATGAAATATTCATAAAAAGGAAAGAAAATATAGAAGTGGTTAAGAGGAGTTCATGCTCATTGGCGTCCAGCCATTAGGAGGGCAGGGCAGGATTGATCAGTTTGTCCACAGCAGCAGAGCTCGGCAAGGTTTCATGCTTTCACACGATGTACTGGTACAGGTCCGCCTTGCCGTGGTCGGGTGTTGCGAAGGGGCTCAGCCAGGCTATAGAGAACGGATGGCCGAACACCACCTTCATATTCATCCACTTTGACTTTTTGGCCCATCTTCTCTCCTCCTTCTTGAGCTGTTCGATACCCTGCGGAGACAAGAGGGGATGTTTAAAGCTGTCGCACAGCTGAACATTTAGCCTCGTAAAAAAGAAAATAAGCAGCACAGGGGAATAAAAAAATATATTTTATATTCTTTGCTATTCTCCTAGCGGTCTTAATCAGGGTTGGGTGACTCACTCACAGCATTTCCTAAACTCTGAGAACAACACACACACACACACACACACACACACACACACACACACACACACACACACACACACACACACACACACACACACACACACACACACACACACACACAGAAATAGATGATGTTTGTAGTGAATATTTGAACTGTGAGTCATCGTCACGGATGGTTCGAGCAGATACATTATGAGCTCTAATCTCAACCTACCTGGAGGCTACAACTGAATTACCTGCTCCTACTCACATCTGAGCTCCGATTTAGGGAACAACAAACAGCATGAATTTATGACTTATTATAGGAAGTCAGACCTGAGACCAACACATGCTCATTGTTAACCTAACTATCATCGACCCTGTGGATTGTCTGGTGTTCTTGCTTGTAATGTTATGAGTAACTTTATTTAGGCCATTTTATGATTTTATTAAAGAGTCCACAGTAAAGAGATGACATGGTCGGTGCTATAACACTACAATCCTTTTCCCTAATTAAAACCCTATTTTAGGTGCTATTTATAGTTCAGCCATCAAATGTATTAATATTCAGCAGTTACTACCTTTTTATATAGAAGTTTTTACTGTCAGTGGCCGGGTCTGCTATTCCTGTGCTGGCCATGTGTGATCTTTTCACAAATGGATGGAGGAGCTAATGGTGCTAACCAGGCTACAGGGGGAGTATGGAGAGTGTAGCATCACAGAGACGTGGCTGAATGAACTGACTTGGGATTTGCTGGTAACTCTAGATGGCTGTCAACTTGCGAGAGCGGACAGGAGAGAAAAGGAGAGAGACGGGGGCGACACACACAAAGAAAGTGCCCATAGACCACAGGCCGAGTTGGAACCAGGGCGCTGCAGGAAGGACTCATACCTTCATACCTTCATTCATACCCTCCATTTATTTATTTTATTATCCACTTTGTACATTGTGAATTTCCCCAGTGTCAGACCAATAAAATCTATCTTATCTTATGTCTTTCTCTTTTGCTCTTGTAGATTGCAAAGCACTTATTGCTTTGGACAAACATGTCTAAATGTATTATAATCAAATAAACTATTTCTCTAATTTATCTTCAAATGTTTGCTATAGTATACTTTCTTTGTACCCCCAATCATGAATATGTTTGCAACAAGTGCAGGAGCTCACCTCTAAGTCTGTCCCCAATTCTCTGATATTGGGCTAAAATACTTAAACTTGCAGTAGATAGAAATATACATGAGCCTGGGTGCTGCTTCACTGAGGAAAAGGTGAACAGCGCAGCACCCTGCAGGGAGCGTCACAGCCAGTGAAGCTCATTTTCCACAGAGCTGGTAGGATTAAGTGACTTTCCTCAAGGCAGATGGGAAGCTGGACTGTTGCTGAATCAACTTTACCACTATGCCTAAACCCGACCATCACACCACAGACACTGGTGCAGGTGAGTGTGAAATCAGTGCTGTGTTTCCACTCACCGTCTCATCGGTGCAGATGGAGTGGACCTGCGTCCCAAACATGACTGCAGTGAAGATCAGGAAGAGGAGGCCCTCGAAGCAGAGGAGGATGAGGAGGATGACAGTTGCTGGTGGAGAGAAGTTACTACACTCTGAAGAGGGACGGAGAGAGAGAGGAAGAAAGACGCTTGTTTAACAATCCAGTCAGCTCCAACAGAAAAGTAAATAAATAAATGACGGTAACTGCTGAGATTGTCTTCAATCCTGATGAGTCTTTAAGTGAGACGTGCACTGCTTCGTCTCTTTGCTCTTTTAAGACTTCGCTCAAACTAATCTCTTAGACATGTACCAGCAGTTTATTACTTACTTGTCCAGTCTTCTTCAATGCAGAAAACAAAATGAAAGGCCACCAAGATCAGAGCATGGAAGGAAATTAGTGCAATATACATCTGAGAAAAAAAACAAAACAGATTTAATGTTAGGATATTCTTCAACAAACTATATTTCATACTGAATATATTGTAATTAAGGTTGCACATATTTATATATTAAATTGTATATATATTTCCATTATGCAGAACATTTATTTAGAGTTTAAACCATTTCCAAAACAAACTCCACAGTGTCTTTCATGAGGCGGTTCTTAATACACAGATTTATTCCAATTGCCATCTTAAATTTTTCACAATTTATTATTCATTTCTGTAGATTTCTTTTTATCTCAGTTCATTTCATCAGTTTGAACACTGTGTTCATGTTTGTTCTCTTGTACTGGTTTATTTTTAGGGACGCCCAGATTGTTTGGCTGACATTCAGTGAAATTAGCTGATATTAATTCAAATTGATGCTTTTGAGTTGCAGTTTGTGAAAAAAGGATCAATAACGCATATTGTATTTGTTTATTATCTCATCAGATCTTGACCTCTCCAAATTAACGACGGCACAGATTCAGAGCGATGACATACAGCAGGCTTCCTCCAGTCGAGATGAAAAATGTGGATTCATTCATCTTATACCGTGTCTAACTTTAGTGGATCAGCACAGATCATGAGACCAGTTGTTTCTATGTTTCGGAGCCACAAAGGTTCAAATGTGTCCTACAATAAAATGAACTTTACACTTCATAAATAGTTTTCATTAACAGGCTCATCATAGCGAGAAGGAAAGAAGATGGAGAGACAGAGATGAGTCAGACTTCAGTAGAAAAAGAGAAGAAAAAGCTGAGCTGATTCTGAGTCATTTAAAATTATGACTCATGTGTCATGTGATTATAAATTGAAAGTTTTTAAGCACTTTGCTATAAAAAGCATTGACACAAGCTGCTACAACAAAACAAAAAACAATCGGTATCGGCCGATTTGGATCATAGAAGATTGAAATCAACAACAAAAAAACGTGTTGGGGGCTTCCGTACTTAAAAAAACTAACAAAAAAAGTGTAAACAATAACAGAGCTTAAATATGTAACTTAAATATAAATGACAACATTATGTTTGTGTGGTAACATCTGGTTTGAAGACTCACTGTAAAAAGCACAAAGTATTTCTGGTTGTTCTCTCCGACACAGTTGTTCACCCAGGGACAGTGGTGGTCCATCTTCTTGATGCAGCGTTTACACACACTGTGAACACACAGATTCATAATAAAGATGAACAATATTACAAGCAAACTGGGATTGTGTGCAACACCTGAGGCTGACCAACGTGAATGGAGAGTATGTTTAACTATTGTCACAATAAATCCAAACACACACAAAAGCCAGTCTACCTTTAGCGTCGAAGCTGACACTGACTGATGTGACAGACTGGAATATAAACTGCTCTCAATCATGGCGTCTGTTGGTGTGGATTGAGTGTGTGTGACAGGTTATTGATCTCACAGACCTGTGGCTGGTTGACAACTCACAATCTGTCTGTCAAAGCAGAAAGTCATACTCCATCTATCCGTGTGCTCAACTTTCTGAGGGAAGTCTACATTGAAATATATTCCTTTTACGTGTCATTAGAGGTAAATGTATCAGCTGAAGGACCCACAAGAATGACTCATAATATTCAGCAAAATATATATATATATTTAATTCAAACTGACACCCATGTTGCCTGCGAGACAGAATGACTCACTGGTTTTACAATTCAATTACTCTGTGAGTGTTTTTGTGCTTTTCGTGCTGCGACATCCCAGGGAAACCACTGAGCAGCCACAGAGGGAACTCCTGATTACCAAGCTGCAAGGTCTGCTGGGAAAATGCTACAGAACTATTCTAAAAAGAGAACACAGAAAAAACACACACAGGGGAGGGCAGGAGAACCGGTGCAGGAACAAACACAGATGTGCAGAGGAGTCCCCAGTGGGAGAGACGCATCAGGACTTTTCTCAGTATAAGCTGTACACTTCAGCAGAACACTCCACCAGTCCGGACCCACATCTTAAAAAAAAGTTGCAGAGTTTGCAACGGGAACTGTTTTGTTTTTTTTACAATCTGCACATTCACACGGAGTACTGTACCTGCAGTGGTGAGCTCTGTCGGGCTTGATGCTGCAGCACTTGGGACACTTGTACACCACCTGTCCTGGTTTGAGCTGCAGGCTCTCGATGAATTCTTTGGTAGCGTTCCCTTTAGGCACGGCTCCCTGAGAGAGAGAGAGAGAGAGAGAGAGAGAGAGAGAGAGAGAGAGGAAAATAGATGCGTTGACAAGGAATTCAGTAGTAGTTTGTGTCACTGCAGATGTTTCAGTGTTTGCTTGTCATTAATTTAGCTGCAGGAGCTTCTTAAAGATGCAAAATCTCCCCCACAGCCGACTTATCGCAAACCAGAACAAAACGCCACAATCAAACTATCAGGGCAGGATTAAGTTGCTATGCGGCCCTGATTCTGGAATAACTCCGACCCATTTTGCCCATTTTATCCAAAAAAACAACCGCATTTCAATGCCTGAAACCTGCTCCAGGTTTGTGTACTACAAATAATATTATTTATCTTGGTTCTCGTGTGTTATCACAGCAGAGTCTGACTGACCGGGTCCGTGCACATCGCCTTGGCGTGAGAGGCGAGGGCGAGGAAAGCGAGCCCGTTGAAGATCACCCCGTTAAAGAGGCTGTACGCGACGTTCTTGGCAGGCAGCAGCATGACGAACACCACCACGAACTCGGCGTAGAAGACCAGGAACCAGGTGATGACGCCGCACACGATGCCGCAGCCGTCGCGGATGAACCACATGGTGTCGGAGCCGTTGCGGGGCGGGGGAGGGGCGCAGTGCTCAGGCTTCAGGTAGCCAGCTTGCCGCTCGATGTCCCTGGTGCGGTGCGCCGGGCTCTTCATCCTACAGCGCCCGTGGCTCCAGCCGCATACTGCGAGGCGTGATGAGGGACAGATGGAGAGGAAGAGGGGGAGCGGAGGGATGGGAATGAAATGAAAGAAAGGAATTAGAGAATTAGGTGAAGGATTTGGAGGGAGTACATGTCGATGAGGGACAGTGTTGCCGCATAATTGTTTATTATTCTCTCAAATAATTGTTTGTTGATCTAAAAATTATTTTTTTAAAATGCCACCTATAGTCCAAAGTGATGCTTTAGTTTTTTCTGACCAACAAACCAAATCCCCAAATTATACATCTATAAAGTTTGATATTTTTGAGTGAAAATGCCTGAAACGATCAGTCAATCACTGATTTACTCACTGTCAATCAACTAAACGACTATAGTTTCATGATGACGTGTCCTGTCATCAATATCACACTGCAGCGTGCTGTCCCACAACAATTAACCATCCAATAAGTGCCTCCTCGAGGCATATAAACAGAGATGAGGACTAATTGGTCACGGTGAATCAGCAAATGAGGTTGAGAACACTCAGGAGGAAGCGTTCACTGACAGAGGACTGAACTCTGATTGGTCCCAACAGGACAAGGCTGTAATTCACCGATTCACACTTAACGTGAAACAAAACAAAGCCTACACTTTTGTCCTGAGCTGCACCGAGTGTGTGTGTGTGTGTGTGTGTGTGTGTGTGTGTGTGTGTGTGTGTGTGTGTGTCCTGCTCTCTCATGAATAAGTAATGAAACAGGTCTGAGTGTGTGTAGACAAAGATGATGTGACTTCAAAGGGGATAAAATGTCAGATAACCCAAAGTCGGCCTCACTATTATATTCAGAGAACAGCGGCTAAATAAAAGAGCTTCCTCCCTGAGGCCTGCTGGACTTTCTTGCTCAAACGTCAGCTTCTAGTGAGTGAAATCAAACTGCTTGGTCATTCCTGAGGATTCAATCTATCCGTTAGGCTTAACTGAACGATCGCCTAATCTCACTTTTCTGTCCACGTTAATTAGAGCTTTGCCAATGATCCTGGCAGTTAAACATGTTTCCCTCGGGGAGAGGAGTTTAATCAGAATAGGGACGAAACGGCACTCCTGCGGCACGTTCGGGATTATATTATTGAGCGTCATCTCTGGATTCAACTAAAACATCTCACGGTCCAATTGAGTCCACATCACTCCTGCCAGACCCCTTTCCCTCTTTGTAAGCCCCCCTTTCTTCCCAGCACCACACCCACACCACATTTCAAAGATCAACATGTTGAAGACTTCCACCCACCCGTGTCACACCACCAAACCACAACACACTTCTTTTGCTTCATCTTGGCCTGTGAGTTTGATCATAAGATTAATCACGCTAACAACGCTGCAGTTTATTTGACTTTCTGTCGACCTTTTCATTAAAACAGAACACGAGACAGAGTTTATTTGTACAAACTGCCGTCTACGATGACAAAAAGATCTCTTGAAACATGAGATTTTGATCTCTTTTTGCTCTACTTGAAAAAATATGTCAACAACTATGAAATGGACTGCAGTGAAATCAGACGTTCATGGTTGCCAGAGAATGAATCCGACTGACTTTAGTGATCAGACTTTCACCAGAAGTCGAGGATTATTGTACCATCTGTCTTGGTTACAGTGGAGGTGAACAGCAAAAGTAAATATATTTAGACACATTCTGTACTGCAGTACAGTTTGGAGGTGCTTGTACTTTTATTATTCCCATGTTATATTTCTTTATAGTTTCATTTTACTACAGAAAAAAAACAACCTTTCGGGCAATTTCAGCTCATTCGTAATGGAGAGAAAGCTGAACACATTACACCACTGCTCAGATCTCTGTTCTGGCTTCTTTTGTGTCATTGAATACAGTTTAAATGACTGATGCTTGTCTATTAATGTCAGATAAATGCTATATAAACCCTCTCAGCCTGTCAGGTCTATTAACAGTATGGTAAAAGTTCAAACTAAAACTGGGACACAGCATTTAGTTACTATGAACACCTTTAAATGCAGGTTAATGTTCTTTACTGCAGTTGACTCAACTGAAACTTCTCTCTATATTATAGGTGAAATTAGACTTTCCCATGTGACTCAGTAATAATAATTAGACTAATATGACATCTTAAAAGGAGGTGTTCATTCATTTCTTGTTGCCAATTAGAAATAATTATACTGTGAATCACAAATTGTTTTAACGTATGTGGTCAGGAAATCACAATGAGGTGGTTTTACTCATCTATAATAACAATTTCATTTCAAGAAGACGCACTTGTTAAACCAGTTCAGTTTTGTCAGTCAAGCAAACTGTTTATAATGTTAATTTATGTGACCTTCAGTTTCTGTTTGAGCTGGTGGGAGCAGAAAAACTTGCTCTATGTTTAGTGCTTGACTCCATTAGAAACAAAGAAGCTGCGATGGCTCTAACAAGGTACAATAAAGTACTGAAAGACCTGAAACTAACTGCAAAACCAGAGTTCATTAACAACAGAGTCAATGGTTTCTTGTGTTTGGACTGAAGAATAAGTGTATAGATTCCTCTCAGTGAATGAAAACAACTGAATGACTTGATTGTAACAGAAATACTTCACACTTCCCATACAGTTTGGAGCTGCTCTTTTCTTTGCCAGAGTGAAAATATGAACCGGCACAGTCACATTTCCAGTTCATGATGTATGATGTTTGACACCCTGCTGCTAAAACGCATTCCAAAGTAACTGACTGATCGCAGATAAGATTTTCACCCCCCCCGCTGAGTTCATTAATTATCACTCTAATATGATTTCACTTTACTGATAATCTCATTTGGCTTGGAGACATAAACATAACAATCTGAATTTCACTCAGACGGATTCAGGAACACATTTGGAGAGCACACTGTGTCAAACTACAGCAGTAACTCTGCAAGGGTTATGTCAGGTGATGTGGTAACGGGAGGATTGCACGCAGTAGTTTCTGCACAGTTTAAAACAACTGGTACAATCTCACTGTTTCACTACATGATTATTGTGATATATAGAGAAAGAAAATGCTAGAAATCATCTCCATTTGTCAGACCAAAGATGAAAGTGTTGTTAACCACCCAGCCAAATTTAAATGATTAAAAATATATACAAGTTTATGAAATTAGGTGTCAAAATGGGGTAGAAATGAGCAGTATTAGCCCCAGGACTGTGGGGGCGTGTCCGCAGGAAGAACTGAAGCCACATCCACTCATGTAAGCAGTCAAGCAACAATTTTGAAGCGACTGAAATGTGTCAGATGAGTTCAGAAAATCACATGACTAACTTTAAAAAAATTTGAACAAGATGAATTCATCTCTATCTCTCTGCTAGGGGTGCAGGGGTATGCTCAGGGTGGCCTCAGCGTGTCATCGAGCCACCCTTTAGGACCGCCCACAAAATCCTGGACTGAAAACTGGTGAAAAACTGTTTTAACCTCTAACTCCACATGTCACTAATATATCGTTCAAAGTCTTGTTGTTTTCAGTATCTCAGAATTGCCTTTACACTGACTTTAACATTTATTGTTTGTAATTACACATTTCTCTGTTTCTTTCTATCTTTCTGGTTCACACTCTGATATAACAGATGCCAGTCATACACTTTAGCATTCAACATTCAGAAATAAAGTTTAAAAGATGAAATCAAGTGATAGCAATTTTTTTTTAAATTTCCGATCGATATCACAACAATATTGTTATGAAATGAAATGTCAACTAATTTCTCAAAGCCTGAGGTGACTTCTTCAACGGTTACGTTGAGCATATATGACTGCAAATATTCACATTTGAGAAGCTGTAACCAGTCAGTGTTTTGCCTTTGTGCTTGAAAATTTTTTTTTTTTTGGTGACACCTGATGTTGTTCAATGTTCTCCTGCGTCCACATTCCTTACATACATTTCATAAGAGACGTGTATCATGGAGAGAGATCTCTCCTCTGTTTGCACACACACCACCACAATTATCATTAATCATTAACAATGATAGGGAAAGCAACTAATAAAAAAGGGATCCAAGTTGAATTTAAGTTAAATAGAGGTCAGCCTGACAGTATGAAAAAAACTTGTTTGTTTATTTTCCCCATATAAGTCATTCAACATATTGTGCCCTGGTCATCCATGCCTCACTTGCCCCACTGGACTAAGGATTGTGCAGATTCTATAGCAAGTTTGGGCGATATCAATGATTTATTTGATTCCTCGAAATGGTTCCCGGGTTCATTTTCTATCAGTCAATTCGCTTATGATTCAACTATCAGCAGAGATGCCAACACTCTCTGACCAGCAGAGTCACTCGAGCATCCCACCGGAGATGAAACCCAAATATCTGGGTCATTATCTGGCTGGATCATTTTACCTCCAAACTTAGTAGTATAATGAATGAATGGATGGAAGGCAAGGTTGGTGTGTAATATTTTTGAGCCTGTTTGATCTGATTAAGTGGATAATGCAGAGGATATCATCTGAAATATGATGGAAAACTATATAAAAAAAAAAGTGAACAGGATTCCAGGAGCCAGTTTTCTACCTGAAATCATACGAAGGTCACACACAGTTATTATGGTATTATAGGGCTATAGTGAAGGAACTTCCAGAAAGTACCAATACATTTGAACCGACCAGGAAGTAAGTGGCAGCTGGAGCAGGATCTGGATCTGCTTCAGTGGAGCTGATAACAGTCTCACACACACACACACACAGTGTAACTCCTTCAACACTAACTCTTTTATTGAAACGTACCTCACAAGCTCCTGCCCTGTCGACAAAAGTTTCTCGAGGTCCTTGCGTAGTTTGGAGCCTCTGGAACAAATGAGAGCGTCTTCTCCTCCTCCTCCTCCTCCGCCGCTCCGTCTGTTAGCGCAATCCCAGCTAACCTCACTGATCCGCGGGCAGCTCCTCTCACCAGCTCCGCTGCTCTGCTCCCGCTTTTTCGCACGCCTCCGCCTCGGTTTCGACGAGGTTTTGACTCGCCCGTTCGTGTGCTAACTACAGCCGGGGACCAAGCCTTTAAAACAGGCCGTTGCCTAACTACTTCTGCGTTTCCTTCCCTTCATCCAGAGAGAGAGAGAGCTCTGCGGGACAACACGGCGCAGAGCCGACCAGGAAGTCCGACACTCTCTGCCGCTCTCATTGGGCGGTGGTGCCCTGAGCTCAGTCTATCAGGCGGCACCTTCTCAAGGCTGTGCGCCGCCCTCAATAAAAGTTTAAGTAATCAAGGACTGATGTGAGGCAAACTCCCACCTTTGGAAAAATGTGATTATCATTTGACACTCATCTGTACTGCAAAAAAAGATGTATTTGATTGTTGTCCGTATGCTAAGGTAAAGTTAAAGGTCCAGTGTGTCAGATTTAGAGGGCTCTGTTTACAGAGCACGGCAGAAATGGAATACTAATTTTTGGTACATCTGGCACATCTGACACAGAAAGAGGTTGTAAAATTATGGACAAAAACATCAAATTTACAGGGTGGCCGGTAGCGTAGTGGGTTAAGCGGCCGCCCCGTGTTTGGAGGTTATAGACCTCGCTGCAGCTGGCCCCGGTTCAAATCCTGCATTGGACGGCTAATTTACTGCATGTCACTCCCCCTCTCTCTGCTTCCTGTCTATCTTCAGCTGTACTATCAATAAAGGCATAAAAGGCCAAAAAAATAATCTAAAAAACCCCCATAAAATTTACCACTCGGTGTTTGGTTTTCATTGGTGAATGGGCCTTCATCACCCTCGTGCTTATGATTTGGTAGTCTGCTTTATCAATAATGTTTGTGCTGTGTGCTGTAAAAATAAAGGTTTTACCTCTTTGCATTCATAGCAATATACACTTATACAATATGTTGTGTTGTTTCTGTAATTGTGAACTGATACAAATGTCAACAGAATGTAACAACAACATTGCTGGATAATTAAAAATAGGTCAATATAAAACACAACAATAATTAATAACATACAAAGTCTGTAGACAAGTCAAGTGTTTAGTAAAACTAATAAACTATAATAAACTAAGAAAATTAATACCGATTAGTCGATTAGCTCAGTTGGTAGCGCATCCACCCAATGTATGAAGGCTCAGTCCTTGCCGCAGCGGCCCAGGGTTTTAATCCAACCTGTGGCCCTTTGCTGCATGTCGTTCCCCCATCTCTCTCTCCCCACATTCCTGTCACTCTTCAGCTGTCTCTATCAAAATAAAGCTTGAAAAGGCCAAAAATATCTTTAAAAACAAAACAAATAGTTCAAAGCCACCAAATGTTCTGTCCACTCGTGAGAAAACAGAATTTAAGTCTAAATAAGACAGTGGGAAACGTCATATTTGAACACTTATTTCCAGCTTTGACTATCAGCATTTTGGCGATTTTTTTTTTATTCAGGTGGTTAGAGAAGTCATCAGAAAAGTCTTCGGAACAACAGTAAGCAGCAGTATGGTGATCAGTAATATAGAAGAGATAGCAAGCTGAGGGATGTGTTTATTTACGTATTTTCCATTTTCAATTCTGTCTGAACTAGCTGTTTATTTATCATGACAAAGATAAGTTCTGCTCAAAAGAGTCCAGCTGCCTGAAAGTCCAGACTCAGGGACCAGCATGAAAAAAAGCTGTAAAATATGAGAACTAATACATTTGACTCATAATTGTCATGGAGATGGAACTTCTGCTTTATTTTAAATATTAAGAGAATCTTAAAATAATGTTTAATAGTTAGTTTTCGGTTTCCCCTTTCACATTGGTGAAATATTTCCACTTTTTAAGAGTTCAGTTTGTTTTGGAGACTGGCTGCTCCAGGTGGGCGGGGTCTTCCTCTCCTGAGAGGTCGTTTCGAAACTACCGGGGCATCCTGGTGAGCAAAGCGCGCGAACTCTCGAAAGAACTACATTTTGTAATGTCGTTTCTTGATGACGTGAGAGGGGAGCGACACACACGCGTGCTAGCAGTGTAGTTTACATAATGGCTGCGGTGCAAGTCAGCGAGGCTGAGAAGGTTTACATTTTACACGGCATACGGGTGCGTTCATAACATCTTACTTTAAACCTTCAACTCATTAAAAAAAGATAAACGTCACGGCTGTGACGTGCGCTGTATAACGACAGGGAAGAGGCTAGCTGCGTTAGCATCTGCTAACTGTCGCTGCAGTGTTGTTGACATGTTTGGTTGTTGTCTTCAGGATGACTTACGGGTGGACGGGAGAGGCTGTGAGGACTACAGACACATGGAGATAGAGACTGATGTGGTGTCCAACACTGACGGCTCGGCCAAAGTCACTCTGGTAATGTAGAGGATGCACAAAGGTCCAACATGTTGGCTCATTTTTTTGTCTTAACACCTCATCTGTGCACATGCCACTTCCTTATTAGTGATAACTGAGCCCATCTGAAGTCTTGTTTATGAAAGATGACCTATCATTGTTTGGTTCTCTATCAGGTTTATGAACCAGGTATGTGTACACATACAAGGAATCTGACTCACTTTGCTCTCAATGTACACACACAGATATATACATGATTACAACTTAGAACATATAACAAGCTCCACACGGTAAACAAACATTAAACTGATATGAACCGTTTTAAAGCTACAGGTACATGGCTCTTTACACTGTGTCCTGTGAGAAGTATCCTGTGTTCTTGTGTCTGGTTGTTTTGGCTTATAAATGTTCTGTAGTGCCTCCTAGAGGGTAGAAGTTGAAAAGATTTGTGACCAAGGTGTGATGTTGTAGAAGTCCTGAATGTTCGGCAGGTTGGCACCACTGATTTTCTCTGCAGTCCTGGCTCAGTGACGGATAAACAGAGAACTGAGCAGCGACTGTCCATGGCGCTGTAGAGCTGGATCAGCAGCTCCTGATTGGAGATTATGGATCCTACAAACTTGAATGTTTCCACAGCTGATACATTGTTGTTGATTATGGTGATTGTCAGCAGGGTTGGGGAGCTCCTCTTGAAGTCCACTGTCATCTTCACAGTTTGAGTGTGTTCAGCCGCCTGTATGCAGACTCGTCACCATCGTATTGTCTGCAGACTTCAGGAGTTTAACAGATGGCTCTCTTGCAGATTTTCTGATGTTGTGTTTTGTCTCTCTTTCAGGGACACACTGCAGTTCTTGTCGGGATTAAGGCTGAAATTGGAAAGCCAAGGCCCATGGTGCCAGACGAAGGTTACTTGGAGTTCTTCGTTGACTGGTATGTATGGTGTTTAATAACTTTCATAAATGGAGACTGATTGAAAACAAGGAGGTAAAAAGACATTCTGCTGACCATGTTATAAGAGATGATGTGAAAAATAAATTCTACATTATGCCTTAAGTAATTCTCTATCATAGTATCAGTACATATTATGATGTAATGAATTTTCAGGAAAAAAATAAAACAATCACATAATCATCTATGTCCAAAATATGTATACACTATACTCGCTGTCCGCCATTTTATTTCAGTATCCAAATCAAAAAGTATAAAATGTATTTACTATTTGTGCTATTACGATTCCACAATGGGAGGAAATGGTTGGTGTTGCGGTCTGTATAGATGCAGCCACTAATGTCTGTTATTGGCTAACCCTGCAAACTGAATCCCTGTCTGATCAGGATGTTTCATCACAGTGTTTCAACAATCGCAGCACTGCACACAGTGAGAACAGTATAGCAAAATCTGTAATGATGAACAAATGTGTATTGTCATATTCTGTGACTTTAACAGCTTCTTTATAGAGGCACGGAGATGTGGAGACTGCACTCAGATCAATTCATTTAAAGCTGTAGACAAATGTCTATTGTTGTTGTATCAAAATGACTAATAAATATTTTGATTTGAAATCAAATCTCAAAGTGACCATTTTTGATCACACAAATGAAGACACTTTCTCTTCTTAGTAGGTTTTGTTCATGTTTCGATGAATACTGTGCCACTAGGAGGTAGTGTTGTATCATCTGTTTCCTCTCAGATACATCACCTACACATCCTGGTGATTGTGGAAAACACCTCAGACTGAACATTCACAAGTTTATCGTCTCGTTTTCTTCTTTTGTCACTAGTTCAGCCAATGCAACCCCTGAGTTTGAGGGTAGAGGAGGCGAGGAGCTGGGGACTGAGCTGAGTAACACTCTCTACAAAGTGTTCAACAACAAACACAGCGTAGACCTGAAGAGCCTCTGTATCAGTACAGGAGAACACTGCTGGGTCCTCTATGTGGACGTGCTGGTGAGGAGTAGCTTCCGATAATGTCTTTCACTTTTGGTAATGACTGCTTATTTTGGTTCTCTACATTTAGTTCCACAGTCCTCATTAAATTTTACATTGATATGTTTCCACAGCTCCTGCAGTGTGACGGAAACCTGTATGACGCCATCTCAGTAGCTATAAAAGCAGCTCTCTTCAACACAAAGTAAGTCTAACCAGTCTAACACTTGGTTAGACTGGTGTTTGTTTGGGTCTTTCAGTAAGATGAAAGCTTACAGTCACACTGATTTTCTTACTGGCAGGATTCCTAGAGTGCATATATCAGCTGATGATGAAGGAGGGAAGGAAATTGAGCTGTCAGATGACCCGTATGACTGTATGAGACTTAACGTAGAAAACGTTCCTTGTATAGTGACATTGTGCAAGGTAAGCTCACTTTAAACCAGTGATCACAGTAACAGTGAAGCACGTACACATACACTGAGCTGTCTGTTTTCCTGCAGGTGGGTCATCGACACGTAGTGGACGCGACTCTACAGGAGAAGGCATGCTCTGTGGCAAGCCTGATCATCTCCGTCACACATAAAGGCACGGTCACCTGCACAAGGAAGGTGGGCGGAGGCAGCCTGGACCCAGAGAGCATCTTCGAAATGACAGAGGTGGGTCCGGTCCTCCTTCTCTTGCCTCAGATGAAACATTAGCAGAATGTGACTTGTTTTCAATTTTGTTCGGATTAAATAAATCAGATAAAACAAGACATAGTGACTATTTTATTATAATACAATGTTTAAATATGATTATGTCTGCATAATACTGTACAGCAGAAAGGTACTAAAGTATTGTTGTTGTTTCCAGGCAGGTAAACGGGTTGGGAAGGCTCTTCATGCTCCGCTCATGAAGCTGCTGCAGCAGGAGGAGAGTTTGGGGAAGAAGCATCAGAAAGTCGGCTTCCTTGGTTAAGATCAGTTACTGTATCTACAGTATGAATGTACATGTATACAGAATTTTATAATTAAACTTTTTGTACAAATTCTGTGTTGTACAGTGTTTTACTTGGAGACGTGTGATTAAATTGAGATAATCCTTTAATTCTGACTTTTTGACACACTCATGACTGCCTTGATGTGAAGAGACTCTGAATGAATTTAACTGATTATCTTTGATCAGTGTTGTATGTATTAACATATTACTGTCCAGGTTCATGTTAAATCAGAAAATAACTTGATGTAAAGCAAACACTTGCTTACATAAAAACAGACCGTCTTCGGAAACACTGTGGATAACTGCCTTATAGTTACAAATAAAATCAACTCTGGACATGTAAATATAAATTAAATAAAATGTTTTTGAGATACATTTTTTGAGAATAATAGGATATTATATATGAATAATGTTGCTGAAGAGCATAATTGTCACCAAGCATACACTCGCTTGAGTTCATTATTTTTGATAAATAAATCAATAGTCAAAAGATGTGAAATGGTTGCTGTACCATCAGGACAGAAATGCACAGTCTCTCTGCGTCCTTTTGTTTTTGCCACGTGTCAGTGGAGGATTATGTAAAATGGAAGTCTTACAGAAAGTCCAGATGTGACTCTGGATCAGTTCCACTCTTCCCTCAGACTGTTGTGGGCGTGTGTGTTGGCTGAGTGCAGGCAGGTCCAAAACAAACTCCCACTTACGCCTGGAGATTTTGCAACAACAAAAAAAAATGGAGAGACTGATTCATAAAATTCTACAGAATTTAAAATAAGGGATGAAGCAGGTACATAAACAGGCAAATTCAAAGTTCAAAGTGTCTCACTGCTGCCAGAAACATCAGTTTTTCCCAATGAGGCCATACCTAGGTACTTCCAGAACACCTTTTGGCCAGCATCATTGGAAAGAAAGTCTCACTCTGTCCCTTTGATTTCAATATTAATCTTTTGGGCCAAGAAACAAACTAACCAAGTTATTTAGGATTTTATGCAACAGTTGAATCAATGTTTGTTTATTTCTTTCTCACTGTCTCGCTCTGTCTGCCAGTCTCCACCTGCTTTCCAGGCTCTGGTTCCTACTGGCCTTCCATGTGAAGCTTCTGGAACCAGATGGGACACACACACACACAAACTACTGAGGTCGGACTGTTATTCCTGCAAATGGCTTTGGACTTTAGTATTTTTCCTTGCTTGGAGTGGGAGAGGGAGAGGGAGGGAGGGTGAGTGAGTGAGTGAGTGAGAGAGTGAGAAAGGGATGGATAAATTGCAAGCATCCACGTCATAGCAGCCTCATTCAACAGGTCTAATCATGGCGTTCAAAGGAGTGTCTGTGCTGCTGGGAATACTACTGCTGGTAAACTGCTCACTTGAGCAGAATCCACTGAAGAAGAGGGTAGTGAAAAAAGGTAGAAAACATCACAATCTGCAAGAGGAAGGACAAATTATCTGAATATTATATTTCTGTTATGAGTTTGATATATTGTTATCAAATTGAATTTTCTCATTTTTCTTTAAACAGCATGCTTTCTTTATAATCATGTGCTTTTAACCAAGAAAGTATTTTATTATTTGTCAGATCAGCATGCACAAATACCTATGTATGAATCTTGTGTCTGGTGTTGTTGGTAACAGAAACAACAAAGGATGCTGCTGTTGAGCAGCTACAGAAACAGATCGACAACATTGTCCAGGAGCTCAACCTACTGAAGGAACAACAAGCCCTGCAGACAGGTAAGCTCCTCTTCTGAACGGCCGGGTCAAATTTGATCTTGTTTATGTTCTGTCATAAGTCTCTGAACAAAGCTCTGTTGCCATCTGGGAACTGGGAACAAAAGTTTTTTCAATCAACTGATGTGTGTTATATATTATTATGTAATTTTGTGCGTCCAAATCTAGACTTAAAGGTCCAGTTAGGCTCCATTTGCATAAGATGGCAGAAATGGAATATAATATCTATAACTCTGCCATCATAGGTGTGTAATCAGCTAAAAATAATAATCTTTATGTTTTTGTTACCTTAGAATGAGGCTTTTATGTCAACAGACGCTGTGGGTCCTCAACATGCATGGATTATAGAACTGGATATTGGGCATCATGGGTGTTTAAATCACTTAGAAAGTTTTACAAATATAAAACCGTCATGCATCAAAAAATAGAAAGAGACATAATCCACTTTGTTTATGGAGACATATGAAGAAAATGATTTTGGGCCACAGTGAAACGTGTTGTTGCAATACCATGAGTGGCCACTTAACTAAACTGGAAGCAGTGACACCTTATCCAGGCCTGATAATACATCCATGGTCCTCTTCTATGAAGTCTGTCATGTTTGTGGAGCAACTACACCACTAGATGGCATTACAGCATCACTTCAGCTAAGTTAACTCTGTTTAAAGAAAGAGTGACCAATCATATAATTATTTCATTTCAGTAATTGAATTTTAATTGGCAGAAGGTAAAACTGAGTTTTAAGAAGATTTTTTTTTTACAACTGAAGGGCCCAGAAAGCAAGGATCTGGTTTATATTGTGCTCTGGTTAAGCTAAGTTGTTTTAATGAAATTACCATGCAGTCACTGAAAGACAGAAGGCCTGGGTCCAGGCGACAGGTGGAGGGGTCAATAGGGGCTCCCTAATAGGCTAATCAAACTGTGGCTCAGATAAAATCAGAATCAGAGTTAAACTTATAAATTAGCCTTAAACAAGATGAAATTCTTTCAGCTTTAGACACACAATTCTGTGGCTGTACCTCCTTGATGATCAGCTGAGGAGGTGGACACTGTGGCATGTTACAATGTAAATGTTTCGAGGTGCAGCTGGGTGAAATTATTGATAGATGACATAAACTATATTGTTTATGGCACCAAAGATGTGTTAAATTTAGAGTCAACAGTCTGTGGTAGTCTTCTCTTAAAAATAAAGACAGATGGGATACATGTGTAGTCTTTGAACCTGAAGGTTTAATCTGGACAACACATGGTGTACCACTGTCTGACCTCTTGCTTGGAACACAAAATGATATCCAGTTGTTCCTGCAAATCTAAACATCTTCAGTACAGTTCTATTGAGGTCTATCTAACCATATGCCCTGCTTTTATTTGCCTTTTCAGTCTGTTTGAAAGGCATCAAGATCCACAGCAAGTGTTACTTGGCTGACCCTGTGAAAAAACACTATCACGCTGCCAGCGAAGACTGTAACAACCTGGGTGGTGTCCTCAGTACGCCCACATCCAGCAATGAGAACGACCAGCTCAAAGACTACATCCACCACAGCATCGGCCCAGATGAGCAGGTCTGGCTGGGCATTAACGACATGATAACCGAGGGCTCCTGGGCTGACCAGACCGGAACCAGCATTACATACAAGAACTGGGACACGTCCAACAGCAGGTCCCCTCAGCCAGATGGAGGTCACTCCCAGAACTGCGCCATTCTCTCTGGGACCTCCCGTGGGAAGTGGTTTGACGAGAACTGTCGCGAGGAGAAGGCCTCCATCTGCCAGTTCAACATTGTTTGATTCCATTCATCTCTTCATAGACTGCGCATGGTTATAGCTGCTTATAGCTGCTTTCACTGTGTACTCTTGCTGCAATGCCACTTTGTCTGCTATTCTAATAGGAGGTTTAAGCCGGTGGTTCTCAGCTGGTTTTGCATCTGGACTAAATTCTACTCCAGAAGTTTCAGTCAGTTGCATGAGACTTTGATATATAAAGCTGTTATTTTGGACTAAAGTGAATTGCTGATATGTCATTTGCAGCATTCCATGTGGTCACAATAAAACCAGGAAGAACATAGTTTAGTCTAGAATAAACAAAGGACATGATCTCCTCCACGTGAATCAGCAATGTCTGCCTTTGTTTAAAGATTTTTGTACAAGATAATAATAAGGTCAAAAAATATATATTGGATGTTCACATGCAAAAATATCAGCATACTTGCATACTACTACAAAAGTGTGTGTGTTTGCACCTTTCACAAATGTAAAAACTGGGTGTAACTTTCTAGTTTTTCCACAGATCCACACCTCTATTACACCAGCTCCATGACTCACTGGTTAAGAACCACCGGTTTAAACTCTGACATCTCTTCATAACTACTGTATTTTAACGACAAGACTCGCATGGAGCCACAATAATACATGATACTGCTTTAAAATTAAAAATAACTCAGATTTGCTAGTCTTGTAGCCTCCTATAATGTCTAGCCTGATGTAACTTTAAATGACCATCAATAAATAAACAATGAAAACTCATTTCTCTGTGATTTCTTGAAGAAAATGTTTTGGGAAATACCAACATGTTTGTCTTAGATAAGAAGATTAGAAGATACAACTTTCATGCTAAGGAGAGGTACATCTTCTCTTCTAGCAAAAAAAAAATAAAATCTAACTGAAAGACTACAACAAAAACGCTAAATTAACTCCATCTGCAAGAAATGTGGTGCAGATATGTAAACCTGGCTTCCACATTTGTTGTTTCCAGTACAAACAGTCTGTTCTGAGGTCTGAAGTCTTCCACACCCTCCTTCATACTGTTGGTCATGGCCAGAGTTTCTGCGGTCTAAATTGTTTTCACCACCCAGAATGTAAAAGATGACTGTCTCAGCATAAGAGGGGAAAATGAAGTATGATGGCAGTCATTACCTCAAGACGTAAACTGCTGCACCAGACCGCTTTCTTCAAATTTATTGCAAAAAAAACACTAAATCTAAATTGTATTTACAGGTAAATAAAAAACAAATCTCAAAAACACACCAGTAAATAATATACAGTAAAAACACTTTTAAAACAAGAACCAAGAGGTACTTGCATATTTTTTCCATAGTCCCTTCTCCTGAGTCCACGCCACATTGACAGAAATTTAATAAAACTAAACTAATCAAACATTAAAAGAAAAGACATTTTTGTTGCTTTCTTCCTGAGATTTAGATGAGACTTAAGACCGACATCATTCCCATGTTTGTATAAGCTAAACTAGTTTATCTTAGCACAAAGATTGGAAACAGCTAGCCAACAAAAATGCACCATCCATCACCTCTAAAGCTCACTTAATAATATGTTATGTCTGATTTATTTATTTAAAAAAATAATAATAATAATCCAAATGAATTTAAAAAACCTATTTTTATGAGGTTATTTCTTATCTGAGAGCAGTGACTCTGAGTAGCTACAAGACTCCAGAAAGTCACTGTACAGGTTAAACGGATATCATGAATTAATTAGTGAGCTTTAGAGGTGCTGGTAGGTGGGTTACCTTTGGATAGACCAGGCTAGCTGTTTCCCCTTGTTTTCAGTCTTTATGCTAAGCTATGCTTTATATTCACTGGACAGACATGAGAATAGAATCTATCTTATCGTCAAACACAGGTCAAGAAAGCTACTTCCTTTTATGAAGAGGATCACAGCATCTGCTCTTGAAGCTTTAGAAATGAGTCCTGACAAACACGACGTACACGTCACATTCAGAAGCTCATCGAACTCAGATTTCCCTGAGTGTGATCAAAGTTCACATACTCGGTGCTGTAACAAGAATTTAGTAACAGCAGTCCATCATGCGGTTACAGTCCTGACGCACTACAAGGACTCCTCCGATATTGGTGGCTGTGGATCCATGTCAACACCGGAGAGCCGGATCGGGTTCATATCGCCCGTGCTCTTGAACGTGTAAAGTTCATTGTCCACCATCCTGCGGTCCTGGAAGCCAAGGCTGTCCTGTCGGTCAATAGGAGTGCGCGGACGGGATGGGATGAAAGTCTCAGATGGGTCCAGGAACGTCGTGAAATGGTCCATCTCAGGCTCGTGGTCTGGCTCTTTGATTACAGGCAGCCCTCCATCAACAGGGCCTGTAAATGTTTGATAAGAGTCCACCTGGATCCCTTTGAAGTGGTCCTGCATGCTGTCGGCATAGCTGGAGGAGTCACCCAGTAGGTGGCCATACACCATTGTCTCATCTATGGAGTCGTAGACGTGGGATTCGTTGTCAGACCGACTTTTGGTAAAGTGCATATCACCCGGACGGAAGATGTTCCCTTTGCCGATGTAGATGGACGACTCCTTGTTCATCCTGTCTTTTTTCTTTTTCCTGTTTGAAATGATGAAAGAAGACAATAAGAAAGAGTCAACAAAAGGCACCACTTACAGATCAATATTACATCCAATTAATATCAGTTTCTTAGTATGGACTCTCAAAACTATATACTATATTATTATTATGTCAAAATTATAACTAAATAATATATCAATTCATAATATTGGTTAAAAAAAAACCAATACGTGTAAAAAAGAAACCAAAACTTCGTACTTTTTTCTTAAACTGCAATTATTTGCAAAAAAGGAAAAAGGAGTTCATTTCTTTCAAAATTTTCAATCAATAAAAACATTTTATTTGTCCATTTTTATTTCATTTTCTTATTTTTCAGCTCTTTAGTTGCATATATTAACATATAATTTATCTATCGTTTACTCTTATTTACATTTTATTATTTATAATTTGACAATCAGCAAGCAGGAGTAGTACTGCTTGCTGCAGGTGTACTCACTTTGTGACGATGCATACAACAGCCAGCACGATGAGCAAAAGCAAAAGAGCTCCTGCTATCCCGAGAAGGATGGCCAACAGATCTGTAGTGGCAAAATCAACACATGGTATAATTAACTGATTTAACTTTAACAAAGTATGGATTTTTTTATTGTTGTGTACAAAATGAGCCCTGCTTGCTTACTGGTCTTCTTCTGCAGAGTGATTTTGATCACTGCACCAAACTGTCCCTCGTCTGGGATACAGTTGGACATGTTCAGATAGAAACTGTGTGGCACCAGTAACTTATCCTCCGCCTGCTCGTCCTCCCTGCGGCTCATGATCTCCTCCTCCTGCCCGAGCATCTTCACCTTGATGGAGGTGTGCCTGTCTTTGCATTTGGGCTGGCTGATGTTGACAAACTGCATGAGTGCCTGATACTGGCTCGGCAGAGTGACGATCCAGGATACGGTGGAGGGAGGGTTCATACCCTGAGGCCAGTTGGGGGTGGCCAGCAGGGATGGGGATGACATCTTTGGACTGACTCTGTAAATAATGGTCTCTGAAAAGAGATGGAAATGTCAGTACTGTATCCTCTGTGTGACTAATCTCTGCTGGTCTACAGATTTAATAGGTGTCTCCAACATTTGTGGTACAACAGTGCCCCTGTGTGGAGTTGAAAAGTAAAGTGAATGTGCTCTATTTGACCATGGTTACAGTGAAGAATCACAGCATGCGACAGCAAGATGGATTTTAGGAGAATGCAGACAGATTATCTTACTAGAGCTAAATAAAATTATGTACTTAATCAACCAATCAATAAATCATTTGGTCTATGGAGAAATTAGTGAAAAATCTCCAATACAATTTCTTCTTCAGAGTTCAACGTGACGTCTTGTTTATCTATCCAACAAGCAAAAAGCCAAAAGTATTTTGTTTCCTGTCCTGAGGACAAAGATAACCAGCAAATATTCACATTTAAGGAGCTGAAACCAATCATCTTAGTTTCAATATTTATTTGAATATTAAAACTCTTGCTGGTTGATATTCTGCTGAATCACTTAGCTGACTCATTATTTCAGCTCTGGCTCGTAAAATGTCAAATATCATTATTCTGTACGTTTCTGTGCATTGTATTCTGTTTTATTGCAGCAATCTATCAAATCATGTTAATCTTTCTCATCCACAGTGCTTCTACTGCATTACATCACCCAGAATGCCTGTCACACAAAACACTCACGTCTGGACTTGTTGCATTCTGTTGTTATTCTGTCTGGATAAAAACGGTTGATAAAGTTAGTCAAAGCAGTTCAGCTACATGTCTCTGGTTGAACTGCAAGCAGTGCTCATTTATTTGAGCCGTAAACACTGATATAGTGTCACCTTCTAAAAACCAATCTGTGAGCAAACAGTTGCTTAGTTACACATCCAGCCGTTACAAAGCAACATTATCATTCATTTGGAGTCGTGTTTGTGTCCACTTGATGAACATAAGTCCAATATTTCCTCTCTTTTTTAGCTCCGTCAGGGTCTGAATTAACTCCTGAGATAAATATCTTGTCCTCTAGCTGCTTGGTTTGGCGTACAATGTGTAAGCTTACAGTGTGGAGACAACGTCGATTAGAGCATTAAGACTGAACCAAGCAAAAAAAAAGGAAACACTGTAAAACCTTTCAGAACACATGTTAATTAATGAAAAGACAATAGAATAGAGCTGACACAATTAATTGATTAATTAGTGAGAAGAAATATTTAAACACACATTTTACACACTGATATGACAATTTTCATTATTTTCTCACAAAGTGGTTAATCTCATATGGCATCATGAGTAGGTCCATGTCTTACCTGGGATCTCCTGAGTGAAGCTGACGTTGAGAAAGGCCTTCCTTTTGTGAAAGTTCTGGGTTGTGGCTGTAACAGAGACGTTGGCGTGCACCTGAACTTTCTCGATGCTTCCGTCAAAGCAGAAATCGCCAATAGGAGATCCATCTCCCTCCACCACATGCAAGGAGAGAGAATGATTACACTCCTGGCCAGGCAGGGACTGTCGAAGACTCCCTGTGGGCGACATCAGGTCCACTGTTCTGTCCTGAGAGATGCGGATGTGCCAGGTGAAGCTGTGGAGGGGCATCCGTAGACATGAATCCAGTTTGGGCACAGTGAGGAGAGTCGGAGAACATGACGCCAGATTTTGGCACCCTGGTATTAAAAAGACACAAAATGAAAGTTTCCAGCTGAAGGAATAACAAAAGTTCTACTTTCAACGGATATAATGACAGGTTTGTTTACACATTTTTTAAGCTTCATATTTACCATTCAGACACGAGAGCCATCAATCTTATCATCTAACTCTCTCTTCTATTCCCTGAAACTCAACTATTCCTATAAATGCTTTGCTTAAATTTTGACAAACCTACAGTTATTTTAGCTTTTCATGAACATGCAAAAATAAAAACATCGTACCAATAACTTTACTGGCGGTCAATCGCAGATCTTCATTTGGACAGTCGAGGAATGAGAGGCTGGCCTTAGTGCCTGCAGCCACATTTATCTTCTCTTTGACCTCAGAGTCGATGCTCATCTCACAATATGGATCAGAACCCACTTTCTCTATCTGCAGGGACACTCCTTGGTGTTTGGTCAGGTCCACCGTACACAGAACTAACAGGAAAACATGAAAAGACGACATTTTAGTAGCCATAGCTTTTAGCGTGACAGTATTTTATCATAAATGTTCAAATAAAACAGGTAATTCTTTTTTGTCTAATATCATAATACATAAAATGTAACCTTTGCATAGAACATCACAGGCTGATGGATAAAATAAAACTCTGGACTGACCCATATTTGGATGATTAATTATGTTTTTCTATGGGTAAAGTTGTGTATGTTTGGACTCACATAACCCTGGTGTTTTGAGGTCTTTTTTAAAAAAAAAAAAAATTTTTTTAAAAAAAAAAAAAAAAAAAAAAAACTTCAAAGACCTTACCAACCATCTGGAAGGAAAAATATTCAATCTGAAAAAGGATTATTAACCATTTTTTCCTGATCAAGATTGCTAGAAAATTGTGTCTTATTTTGTTCAGAAAATCTTTATATTGAAAATATACACTTAAATAACTGATAACTGGTTTTTAAAAAAATGTATTTTATGTGCAACAGACATTTTTTTTTATCCAGAAGGTTGGTAGAGTCTTCTTAAAGATCGGGGTAATTATTTTATCAGAAAATCAAAAGAGGCTTAGTTCTCTGACTTGAGGTACAAACTGCGAAGAAGCTTCAAAATTTTTGTACTATGTATCAATAAAACTAAAATCAGCCTGCGTGGATTTGTGTTTTACCTGGATGACCACTCCTCATTACAGACACTTTGTATTTCAACGCAAGCCCCTGTAGCGTCCTGTTGGTTTTACAGTTCTTCAGCACCATGTTAAAGTTGCCCTGCTGATGTTTCGGCTGAGGATCCGTCAGGGTCAGTTTGGTCACCTTCTTGCCATTTTGGTGGTACTCCACCTCCACTTCTTTGTTGAGGCATTCTGGAGCTGTGTGGTCAAGGAAATGCATCGAGTAGTTGTGCATGCCGGGCACCGTGAAGTCCCACTGCGTCTGCTGGTCATCAGGGAAATCACCAGGATAGTTGGCTGTGATGAAGTCTGTCTCCGATACACCTCGTGGAAGGTTGACTTTCACTATGGCTACCACTGGAGAGAAACAAGGAGAGAATACTGTGGTTTGAAACATGCAAAGGAAATGATGAACTCGCCTCATCTGTCGAGCTGTGATTTAGATTTGTGTTTGTTAAAGGCCACTAGAAGCAAGAATATTGAATGAATGACAATATTGGATGAAATAGACCAAATGTTTGGCATGATACAGAAGTAAAAACGGACAACTTTATGAACTTACTGGTTGTCTCAGGTCCAACAGTGAGTTTGAAGTTAACAGGATCCAGCTTCCTGTCCCCAGGCACCTTTAGAGACATAGAGCCACGGTATAGACCCAAGATGGTGGTCACAGTTCCTCCTTTGCAAAAGGTACCAATGTTTTGTGGCCCAGAACGCACATAGATACTAAGAGTGTATGAGTGCCCATCTGGACAGGTTTCCGTGCTGGGAATCTGCCGCATTCCTGACTCAGGGAAGTCCAGTTGAAACGTCCGAGTGGGGTCAGCTGTCAGGTACCAGGTGAAGGTCCGATTGAAGTCTGGGAACAGTGATGACTCGACCTGAACAATGTTACCCGAACAGGTGGTCTCTCTGCAGTCTGAAATTTGAAGAATTCAGTTATTTAGGTTTATGTAGACAAGAAAATAACAACGAAAAGAACATGACATGCATGTATCTTTTGACTCTAGCAGGAGTTTGGGTCATGAAAATTTAAAAATGCAAGTCAAACTTTGCCTCTACTGCCACAGATCTTTGACAGAAAAGACCTCAGGTCTACATTGACAATAAATCCTGAATAAAATATGGATATCAAATTCTTTTTTAACCTTCATACCAATATCTCTGTTGATATTCACACTGAAGACGTCCTGAGGTCGAGGACAGGTAAACTCTACTGAAGTGTTGGTAGGATCTTTTAGTTCAAGCCTTCGTGGGTTGCATTTCTGTTTGGGGGCCACGTTCTCACACACACTGCAGTCCGGCTCGCCAGGCTCCCTCTGGATAAGAATGATGGTGTCAGGATCAGGAGTGACGGACATCATTCTGCCACCTACAGAGAAAAGTAGTATAATAAGACATTGATCAGACTCAGAACTTCTCAGCACAATGACTGCTCACATAAAAAATATATAAAAAGGGAAATTCTGTTACATGTAAGTTTATATTAGCAACATTATTAGCATACTAATTATGATATGTAGATTCATTTTATATGATATTTATAAGATGTTATTGATTCGATTGATTGATATTGACTATTGTCCTGAATAAATGAACAAACAAACTCAGCAGACGAGCATAGTCGCGTTGTATTTTGGACAAACTGAAGGAAAGGGAACTCGCCTCTTGGTGCTGCTTTCACACTGAATGCTGTTGAGTCCAGCTCTCCTCCTTTGGGCACTTCTACATTCACAATCGTCGCTCCGAGTAGATCCAGCTTAGACACTGTCCCACCCTTGCAGTAGCTCTTAGTTTTGATCTCTCCATCACTTTTGGTTGTACTCACTGAGTACTCATGGCCATCTTGGCAATTGTTTGCTCCCGACATCTCCTTTAATCCACCAGGGAAGTCCAAAGTTAATACAGTCCTCTCTGGAACACTAATGTCCCATTTTAGGGATCTTTTAAAGTCCTTAAAGAGGTCGGGATCAACTGCTCCTGCAGCAGGAGAGCAGGAAGTCTTTGTGCATTCTGAGGAACAAGAATGATAAATTGAATTTGTTAACAGGCATCTATGTGTGTGTGTGTGTGTGTGTGTGTGTGTGTGTGTGTGTGTGTGTGTGTGTGTGTGTGTAGCAAAGAAAGAGCCTAGACTTGCAGTATCATGAATGGGGAGTATGTACATTCTGAAATTATGAAATGAAAATGCTTAAACAAATATAGAATTAAACAATTACAGTTGATTTCTGAATATATGTAATTTTAAGTTTATTTATCTTTTTCTACATTTCTGTGGTAGAAATTTAGAAATACAGAAATAAACTTTTACTCATTACCAAAAAATTATTACTCTTATAACTGAACTATTATTTTTTGCATTTGTTTCAGCTACTATTTATTCATTTGTTGTATAATTTTGTTTATTTATTATTACTAATTATTATTAATTATTACAACAACATGTAGCATTCACAGTTCTCACCTATTTTCTTCTTTATCATCACAGTGTACACATCCTGAGGTTTTAGACAGCTGAACTCCAGCGAGAGTTTTTCCACGTTGGTCAGTGTCTTTTCTGTTGGGCTACAGTTGGGAGTGGAGCCATCCATAGAGCACACTTCACATTCAGGTTCTTTAGGATTACGCGTAACGACCACAGTCGTGCTGGAATTAACAGTTATGTCCATTTTTCGGCCCTCTAAAAGGGATAGAAAGGACAGAGTGAGACAGACGGCAGGATGGGGTTGCACAAGTTAATCGTAGTTTGTGTGTAAAGTTCTTACCACTTACCACTCCAATATATGTAGCAGGCAGTTAAACTGGCTTAGCACAAAGACTGGAAACGGGAAAGTACCCATTCATGACAATAGACAGTATTAAAACACCATCTTGGCAGTCCTGCCTCCGCTGGCTCGAAGCTAATCTAAATAAGGTGGAGCGTAGGTGGAGCTGAGGTGGACTGAATAAGGCCTGGTTGCTTAAACAAGCCACCTGTGATGGCACCCACCTGTCAATCAAAGCGGCCATCCTCTTAATTGCATTGCATAACTTTAATATCATTTGAACATGTAAGTTTTATAAAAGATTCACCCTCAGTACAATTGTCATGAATGGGGAAATTAGCTATCGAGACCAAAACCAATTTCTGTACCAGGCTGTAAACATGTTTATTTAATTTTAATATGGGGGCTTATGGAGACTGACTTATTCTAGAGCCAGCCTCAAGAGGCCATTTGAGGGACTGCAGTTGTTGGCTCTAAGCTCACAACATAATGTATTACATTTGCTTAATCAAATTTCTTGGTCAGGACCAGTAACTTCCTCCACTGGTTGCCTGGCAACTGACATTGACCGAGAAATAATCTGGCGCCCCTGTGAAACAGATGTGTGTAGTGAGTTAAGTGTGTAGTACTTATTGTAAAGATTAAACAATATTACATGTTACATTTGGACAGAGCCAGTATAGCTATTCCCCCTGTTTCAAGTCTTTGTGCTAAGCTATTTTAGCCAGTTTCTAGCAAGAGTTTCATATTAAGTGTACAGACATGAGAGTGGTATAATTATTATACATTCGAACTAGGGTAAGAACAGCTGCTGGTGCTCCAGCTAAAGATCAGCAGTGTAACTGGCTTTCTTAAAAAGAGTTTGTATTAGTATTTTCTTACTTAATGGTCCAGCAGAGGCCTGGAACAACACAGAATCAACCTGAGCCTTTGGTTTAACTTGCAGAGACACAACAGCTTCGTTGAGCAGGTCGAAACGAGTCACAGAACCGCCTTCACAATACTGGATCCGGTCTTTGTCGTTTGTTTTGGATGTGGCCACCAAATACTGAATTCCATTAGGGCATGGTTGTGACATCTCCATCAGTCCCGGTCCAAGGATGTCCAGGCTCACAAGTATCTTCTCAGGTGCCTTCACCTCCCAGGTGAAGGTTCTGGTGAACTCTGTGAGGATGGAGGGTTGAGGTTTTTCTGTTGCGGGACTGCAGGCATCCTTAGTGCACTCTGGATTCAAATTAAAAGGCAAAGAGAAGACGCACAGATTGGTTTAAGAATTTCAACTCTCATATAAAGGTGCAAATCTATTAATTATGTCTTAAAGTGACGTAAAGGAGAGGAGGTTTGTAGATTCAAGTGATAATTCTCTATGAGTAACCCCTTTTAAATTGTCACAGATTTGATACATCGTTATTCTAATAATTACATTCATGAAAGACTAATAATGCATAAACTAAATATGGGAAAACTCCAAAGTGTTCAAAATAGACCAGGACATCATGCTTAAAAACTCTAAACGGGGCCAGTAAACTCACCAATGGTGCGAGCAATCACCACAGTGTACGCCTGTTCAATCGGCTGGGAGCAGTTAAACAGCAGTTTGATCTCCACCTCGGGTACCAGAGACTGAGAGGAGAGGCAGGATGTCTGTGTGTCATTCACCCCGCTGACTGTACACACGGAACATTGATCCAAGGGCAGCTCGGTGGACACCGTCACAGTCGAGCCTTTGTCTGGTCGGATCACCGCCTGTAGGCATGCTGAGGGAACAGATCAGAGGCAGTTAGCTGCAAATGGCCTAAAGACGTGGTAAAATGTGATCAGTAACCTGAAGAAGTGCTTTGGTTGGGTTAAGCTGAGTAGAAAATGGGCAGACTTTATCTCACCACCATCATCAGCCTGTGAGAGAGAGCTGACCAGCTCTCTTGTATGACACCTGAGGGTATCAGTTCAACACCTCACAGACCGTTTTCTGTTAACAACTGAGTAAACAGAGCGGTTCCAGGCACACCTATCCCCACGCTGTGTAGTAACAAACCAAAGCAAATTCATTGACTATCATGAGTCATCAGAGCGCTGAGTAAAGAGTGGACCTCAAGGTGAACCAGTTTTTAAAAGCGTGAATAACTACTGTTTCTGTCACATCTGACTCTGACGTGGTGAACTGTATCATTTTACAGACTTAGTTGACACTGTTAGTTTCAACTGTAATTTTATACGTCAGCAGCTGAAAACAAACATTGCAGCTTTGGTTTCACTCTGTCCTGGTGTAGTCCCAACTGTAGTTTCAGTGCAGCCTGAGTGGTTCAAAGCACTGTCTGTCTCTGTTTGAATTAGAATTTATTAAAATTTACTCGGCTAGGCTGATACATAAGCTGATAATAGCCCACTGCAGACATGTCAGTATCTGTGGAAATGTCAGTCGATAAGTAACAAAGAAAGCACGGTACAGAAAAACTTAGGTTTGAGGTCTTACAAACTGTGTCTCCATTACAGAGTTTGACAGACGAGTACTACAGAAGGCTCGGTCCATCCTGTCTAGCCCTGACCACCCATTGTTGCAGGAATTTATTTCTCTGCCGTCTGGACAGAGATACATGCTACCTAGGGCACGAACAAATAGGTATAAATTCTCCTTTGTTCCACGTGCAATCAATGCAATTAATTTGCACAACTCCTAAATTGCACTGTTCTTGTGGCATTTGTTTGTTTATCTTTTTATCTTTTATAGACTTTTTGCCTTCTGTCACTTATATTCTAACTTCATTTAGGATTGTTTAAATCAAGTTTTGGTTGCTTTACTTTGCGTCATTGTTCTATGTCACTGTTTGTCTATTTATTGTTTGTTGTGTAAGTTGCATTGTCACTGCAAATCAAATTTCCCCTGGAGGGACAATAAAGCTCTGAACTGAACTGAACTGAACTGAACAGAGTTTGCCCACCAGAAAGCACTGACAAATACTGTACCGTGAGTTGGTCATCATTTCAGATTTTCAATCTCCTTTCTATTGGAAAACTATCAGGTGCTTTAGAGAGATGTGTTACCAAATCATCACGTCATTTTTATGATTTCTATTTTTTGATTTTGCTCAAACTTAAGCAAGGAAATCTGAGAAACAGAATGCATGGAAAGAAAACAAAAGAAAAGAAGTATATACACACACCTGCCTGCACCTATACACACAGATATACATGCACCAACTGCATACACACATATTACAGCCCTGCCGTCCAACATGTCCCATGTTATTTCTGTGACTCATTATTTCAGAGCATCGGAATATTTCAAAAGACCATTTGGTCACATAATGATCAACTATCTATCACTCTGAAGGAGATTTTCTTCAATGAGGTGGTTCTCCTGGAGATCTGGATCATGTCATGATCAAGAATTGTTAGAATTTTTATCTGAAATCAAAAATATACCCTGAAAATTCTCAAATCTACGTGTGTAACCGTCCTCCAATAAGACTAGACTACAGGCCACTCCCAAAGCATGAACCAAAAAGTCATTTCCATAAAGTCTGGTGACAGTTTTCTCACAGCAGATTTAAATGAACATTTACTCTGACGTTTTTAAAAACATTGTGTGGTGAGCTGCTCGAGCTTAAACAGAAAAACAAAGCAGGAATTCACAACCTGAACTTGCAAAGACTTGACAGCAAAGCAAGTAGAATGCTGCAGCATTGCAGAAAACAATGGGTGTGTCAAGGAAGCCACTGGGTTCAAACAGACGTGTTTGGTGGATAAATATGAAGATAATATGATAATTTCCACAAACAATACAGAGGAGGATGCAATCAATAGGCTGCTGGTGATTTTTCAAATGAATTAAATCAGAAGGAGGAAAGAAAGAGATGAAACAACAACAGAAAAACATGATGCAAGGCCTGCCAAATTCATATTTCATCAGCAGATTGGTTGTCAATCATTAATGAAGCTATGATGAATTCAGGCCTCCAGGAAGCGCCATAAACGCCTCATAAAGCTTTTTGAAAATGGAGGTCTGGAAGTCAGCTATCTGTTTCAGTCAGACTAAATGTCCATCAGTCACATGGACTTCACCTCCTCATTATCTCCTGATGTACTGACACAGAGCACACAACTCACTTCATCATGTATGCTCTGCATGAGGTTCCACATGAGCGCGTTTTATCCCAACACACAGAAAGAAGTCCCCCCACTGAGTTTGACCTAATTGGCACGATCTTAAAATGACGCCACAATTTAACACCAGGGCGTGTAAAGTGAGAGGGGAAAGGGGGCAAACAAAGTCTCATCAGACAGTCAAGCGTCATGTTTCATGCTAAGAGAGACTCTTTATCTCACCTGATGAGTCGAACAGCGTCCAAAACAAAAGTCCCAGGAGCGCGCACGTCCCGCACAGCCGCATGTTCTCTGAAAATGATTCTCCCGCTCTTTAAAAAATAAAACGCAGAAAATATAAAACCTGATCCCGAAAAAAAAAGCTGCTGCTTGTCTCTCAAATACACATTTGCGTTTTCATTCACCTCACAGCAACATCGACGGCGTTGACAGCCACTTCCTGCTCTGTGATACCTGTGCGCAACGGCGCAGCGGAGGGCGTGGACCACAGGCTACGGTTACCTGTTCAAACTTGACAGGTGAGGAGGAGCAGATCCAGCCCTTGTACCCTTTAGCAGGACTGAATACAGACAGTATGGACTTCTGATCGTACACGGGTCCTTATGTGACTTCCCACACTGTGTGCCACAATGACTGCCCTATTTATAATCAGCCAAACATGCCAGGGATTGTTGGCACTGTGCTGTGTATCCCCCAAAAATGAGGCAGAGGAAGGGTGTGGAATCGAAGCTCAGAGTGGAGGTTACTCTCTGTTTGAATTATCCCAAATAAATTATGCTTTTGGCACCAAGAAACACTCATAAATATAACTACAGGTGGATTCATATCAGACATAGAGAGCAGGAATACAAAATTCAGCCCCTTGAGGAATATTTAGATGAGCAATAATTGAAAAATCATCTTGTGCCTGGTGACCTGCATGCTATCCACAGTGAACTGATGATGAAATTATGATTAAGTGTGTTTGGTGTGTGATGTGTGATGGTAGGTCTATACTGTGATCAGCACTCCCATGTTGCTGAGGCTCTCTCCTGCCTCCACATGCCTCATGACGCAGACATTCCTGCACAGATAGTATACCTCAGGGCAGGACCACTCACAAACACACATCTGTGGTACATTTTCAAACACTTTAGCAGTTCATTGCCTCATTAATGTACCCAGAATGTCTAAAATAAACCTCTTTAGTCTAATTTCAGGTAAACAATACAGATGGAGGAGTGGAAATGTGAAAACTTTTACTTGTCTTAATCTTTCTGTCTTTGCAACAGCACCTTGATCCCCCAAAGCAGAAACACACACACACACACACACACACACACACACCTATACAGTCCAACACAGTGACACTGAGCTTTTTTGTTGAACCAGTCTGACAGCTTGCGGAGTGGGCGGTGTGGTGGATTTAGACAGCTTCAGAGAGTCTCAACAAGGGACCTCAGTGAAGAATCAGCAGCTGTCAGACCTCCCCCTCCCCTCCTCTCTTACTGTAAATCCAGGACGGCCAAACATGTGCTGTGGAGAGTTTCGTGGCCAGAGTTTCTTTTCTGAGGCCTTTTCAGGAGAGTTCACACAGTTAAACACATTTAACTCTGAGCTGTTGGTGTATTGTATGCCAGTCTGAAGACATTAAAGGTTGCGTAACATGTCAGATGATGTTATGAGCACTGTTTATGATAGACTTGTGAAATGATTAGTCAGTTTTCCAAAGTATCCAAGTAGATTCTTTTTTTGTTTGTCATCACATCTGCTGTCTTTTTTATGATATAAATATAAAAAAATGAGATATAAATAAGAGAAAGAACTATGACAAAAAAGAGTATATGTAAAAAATTATAGAAAACATGAATGAAACTTTCTTTTTATCTTCCTCACTCTGAGCTTGGTAGGTCAGAGTTTTATAAATGAAAGATCTGAACAGTCCACATGAGGGCAGTAACACAAGATCTATGAGCAGCAGAGTCATGTTCTAATTTCAGGACGCTTGTTAAATATTTTGTACATGTGCTGACAGATTAATAAAAGTTACATTAGCACCAGTCATTTCCAGAGTAGCGCTCTTTATTTAAGGACTGAAACCTAGGGCTGCAAATCTGGCCTGTGAGCCCTTATTTGTCTCACTCAGCATCTGGGTGGCTTCCCCAACCGGTTTGAAGTGATCCTCCACCACCGTATCAGTTTAGGTTTGATGTAAGTCTGGAGGGCAACTGTGATGACTATTCACTGATATTTAAGATGCTGAAGCTACTTCCATCTGGTTTATGCTGATGCATTTAGGGGTGATTCACATATCAGAAACAAATCCTGTCTTTGTTTACATCACCTATTCAGTAGAAACATGGTCGGATTCATCCGCTCTGAACATCCTGGTTTAATAACTTTATTCAACTGTATGTTCTATAAACTGTATGGATGTGTTGCAAAATAATCATAAGAATGAAAGCTTTGTTATAATTTTGATGGGAATCATTTAGTTGATTTTGAATACAGAATAACGTAGGACTGTTTGTTGTCTGTTGTCTCCTCTCGCTGGTTAACATGCAAAAACCTGAGAAATCCTCCAGCGCTCCATCTGAAAGTAGGTCAGAGATTTGAATGGGCCGTTGCTTTTGTTGAACCTCATTTGTTTCATTCATTGTCACACAATCACAGAGGTGGAAGGTAACCACGCACATTCATTTCAGTACTACACTCAAGTACACTTTTGAGGTACTCAGTACTCCAGATGATTGGACAAATGCTATTGTAACATTAAGACATTTCCCCTTAACATTCTCAGAGTATTTCATTTTATAATCAAAACAAGGCTAAACAAGCTTCACCTCGACCAACTACAACTACTAGAAAGCTTCTTACATGCTAACGCATCAATAAAAATAATAAATCATATGATATATAATAATAAAACAATCATAGGGATGATTTTGCTATAGAGCAAGGGTTCCTTTTGCTGATAATACTAATGGACTTTTACTGATATAAGATGGTAAATGCAGTACTTTTACATTATTATATTGGTGAGTTTACTTAATTAAAGGATCTGAATAAATCTTCCACCACTGTAGAACAATCGAAACCAAGAAAACTGATAAAGTGAGTTATTCTTGGCACAGAACTGACTTCAGCTTCATAGTTTAGTGATATTTTTATTTTACACCTAGTTCCTATGATGACAATAAACTCCATTTCATTGAAAAATTAGAAATCATGTTAAACACCAGGAGCAGCTTATGCTAAAAAGTACCAGTTGGCCTCATCTGTTGCCACCCATTCAGCCAGCCTCTTCAGCGGAGTCAAGGGGTCTGAAGAGAGACCAAAAGCATTGAATGTAACACCCATAAACCCTGATAGCAGCTCCCCTTACAGCTGTCTGCACCACACATAAAATTAGACCCCCAGACGGTCATACAGTAGACTCCAGAAGACAGACATATGCAGGAGATGGACTCAAGTTCCAGTCTTTACTTTGGTAAGGAAGGAACGATCTGAATATTTACTTTTGTGACATATTCTTTAATGGTCATTTATTCAGATGATTGTTCAGTCTGTGTGTGTGAGTGTGTTGTCAGTCTGTACAGTATGCTTTGAGTGGATCAGGTTTCACAGTGACCAAGTTCCTTGTGTTTCTTCTGGATTCAGGAAGTTGTACAGGTTGCAGTAAAACTGTGTGGATTGATGAGAAAGCCTGCCGAGCGATGGGACGCTTGTTCCACCACACTTGTTTCACCTGCAGCGTTTGCAGTGAGTCCTTTTGATGTTTTGGTAGAAAGTGTAATGGTGGAAGAAGCACTCAGGTCTTTTGATTAAGTAGTAATACAACAGTGTAGGAATACTCTGTTACAAGTAAAAATCCTGCATTTAAAATCTTACTTATGTATAAGCACAAAAAAATACTTAATATACATATGCTTGAAGTCAGGGTGTGAACTACAGGGGAGTCAGGGGAAACATGAATTCCCCTGAAAACATGATTTGTGAAATTTTGGGTGGTCTTTTGTGCCATTTTGCCCACATTTCTGTTTTCTGATCATCATCATGAATCATGTGAGAGATTAGGGGCAAAAAGCCACCGTATAGGTCACACACTGCTTGAAATAACTCAAATAAATGTACTCATTATGCATAATGGCCCACTAATCAATGTTTTAATGAGTAATCATCACTAAATCTATCAACTTTATGTGCTGCAGGGTTTCTTAATATTTAGTTTCTTTATATCTTGCATTAATAATCTGAATCTACAAAGTAACTATAGTAACTTATGTGGAGTAAAAAGTAAGATTTGGGCAGGCGTAGGTATTATTTACCTCAAAATTGGACTTAAGTACAGTAGTTAAGTAAATGTACTCAGTTACATCCCAGCACTGGAACATTGTATTCCAAAAGAAGCTCCTGCACATGACTTTAAATCACCAAAAAACTCAGCTGATCTGATTCATAAAGGAGGCTCAGAAATGTAGGATTTATTGTGAAAAGCTTGTCTTTAATTGAGCTAATAAACTAATTCTGGTTGATTGTATGACTCTGAAATACAGATCTGAGACTTGAGCACAAAGCAGCACATGTTAAACATGATAGGGAAAGCTGAATATCACAGAGCCACTGCAGTAAATGCAGCAAAAGAGAATTTTTGACTCATGTAACAAGTCATAAAGTTACCCTTTACTTACACACTTTCATTTGTCTTGTTTATTTTGCTTAGTTTGTGTGTTTACTGCACCTTCTTTATTTCCAATATAATTATTAATCAATAGATTTTATTGCAGTCATGTTTTTTTTTAATGTTTTCACATTTTTGTTGTTGTTTTTTTAATACTTTAAATCTCAGCTCTATTGGTCTTTTAAAGAGCAAGAATGTTCTCAAATGTCACATTATGGAAATATTTACTTCATTTATTGTCCTTGTCCTTTGTTTCATATTTAGGTAAAAAGCTCAGTGGCAAGCCATTTTATACAGTGTCCGGAAGAATCTACTGTGAGGACGATTTTTTGGTAGGTTTGGCTCTACACAGAGTTAAATACTGCACATACATGTGATTCATATCCATCTTTTACAGCAGTCAGCCATATATTTAATGCTATATTTAATATTTTATGTTTTCTGTAGTACTCAGGAGTTCATCCACCTGCAGAAGTGTGTACCAGCTGTGGGTATTTAATCATGGACATGGTGAGATCAGATCTCTTACTTGAGCAAAAGTAGCAATACCATAGTATTACCAGAAGTAAAAGTACTCATAGTATATTATGAATAGAGTATAATTATTTGTCCATTAAAAGTGGGGCTGATAGATTGTGGTTTAATAGAGTAATTCAGTTTAATAAATCAACATTTATTTGTTGATTTTATTTTGTATTTTGAATAACTAGTAACTGGTAACTAGTAACTAAAGGTATCAAAGGCTTGAGTGAATGTAATAGTAGCTTTTATTTTGCACTGTCAGGTCTTGCAGGCTCGTGGGAAGTCCTACCACCCGTCCTGTTTTCGTTGTGTGGTCTGCAGACAGAGCCTGGAGGGTCAGCCCTTCTCTGTGGGTACAGACAGCAGGGTCTACTGTATCAGTGACTACCACAAGTGAGTTTCTCATACAGGATCTACACAATGAGACAGGCCTTTTAACTCACACTTCAGAGAAAAGATGAAACCAAACCCTGTCAGACAGGCTGGAGATGAGTCACACCCAGAGTGACTTCACTGTTCAGTTTCTGTGACTTGTTTCTGAGACTTGTCCATGGTTTCAGGATCCGAGCTCCTCTGTGTGCTACCTGCAGGGTGCCAATACTGCCGACTGAGGTGAGCTGAACTCATTGTTGAATTAACGGCAAATAGCAGTAATCAGTTCCTGAGGGATTATCATAACAATTTCCCTTCATTTGTTGGTTGTTTTAGGGGTCTACAGAGTCTATTCGAGTGGTGTCATTAAACAGGAATTACCATGTAGAGTGCTACAGTGGTGCGGTTAACCTCATCTGAGAGCAGAAGCAGGTTTTTCTGGTCTTGTTGTCAAGTTGTCTGTCTACAATAAAGTCAAAAAAATAACTAAATAAAAAATCCAAAGGGTTGGCTCTTGTTTTGTGCCCTCTGGTTGTTGTCTTTCTTGCTTAGTGCAGTGAAGAACTTCTTTTTATTGTCTTTCCACAGCGTGTTTAAGGTTTTGTCTGCACATTTTAGTTCAGCTTTTAACTCTGTGATAACAGATAATACAAAAGCTTGATGATCTTGGTGTTAAAGTTGACTTAATTATGTGAATAAAAACAAGAGTTCTTTCAAGTCCAGAGAAGAATCAGCGCAGTAAAATATGTTACTATATATCAAGGATGCGTTCTTTCTCACATTGTATACAATACATTTATGTTTATTTATATATAATATATATAGATGTATAAGTATGCAGATGCCATGACCTCAGATGATTTTTTTCAGAAATCAGATCCCTTATGTAAAGATCTTCAGGTTTGGTGCAAAAGTAGAAATTAGGAGATTCATTTTAGATGTTTTTTTTATATAATAACAGAGCCTGTTATACTTGATAGCAAACTTGCTAAATGATTCAAATGTACTGGAACAGTTCTGGACTACCAGGTGAGCCTCTCTAAAGATATTAGCCATATTTTCAAGACATATGCAGAACTTTCAAACAAGCCAATCCGTCTTGGATATAGTTTACAAAACTCTGCTTGAGAGTGTTTTAACAAGAGGGCTTGAACAGTTTATGGTTACCCCAGAGGAACCTGCAGTGATATGTATACTGTCAAGACAAGAGAATGGATTAAGCTATTAGCATCCTGGTATACAGTTCTCATGCTGGGAGCTTAAAAAGTAAAAGTCCTTTATCCCAAGCACCATTTAGAAATTTAAATAAAACATCTGAGCCACAGATCTTGCTCCACATTACTTTATCTCATGTTTTAAATGGAATTTTATAGAGTATATATAATATATATATATATAATAATATATATATATGATATATATATATATAATATATATATATATCTATATTATATATATAATATATATATATATATATATATTATTGTTGTTTTGTTACCATATTGTTTTAATACACACTTTCTTCACTTCTTCATCTTGAAGTGTGGGCTGGGAGCTGGAGAGGTGCCAGTCCCCTCCTGCCGAGTGCCCTTGTGCAAGGCCCCGAACGGGTTAGGGGTTGGGGATTACGACAGTAGGCTACATCGTCCTCCTGTGTTTCTTTTATGATTGGACGTGTATATTCTAATCTGTTACATCCTAATCTAATCTGTTACATCCTGAGGATGTTTGAACCACCGTGTTCAAACATCCTCAGTATGGGTTACCACATTGCCCTGACTTGCAGTAGAAGTACAAGTGAAGTTTATTTCCTGACGGATCCCTCCGTGACATTTTTTGCACTTTGCCCCAGTGGTTACACCGCACGGCAGCGACACCGTGTGTCGATACTCGGTACCACCAGAAACGCCCCTCCCGGAAGAAACTCCGGTGGACGTTGCTAAATGAAGATAAACGCTGATTGAAATGGCGTCAGTCACGGTACGTGGCTGGGCTCTCTGCACCGCGTCTCTGCTTAACTTTGCGTTTGTTTTCATATCCGGTGCAGACTTGATTCGGTTTCTATCATTTCGTGCCATTTACCATAACATCACCGGGGAGACGGCACTGTGTCAAGGTAAGCTTCCGTACATTAATGCTAAATACTGCTGGCAGCCGTCCAGGAGAAGTTAGCTGGAGGAGTTATGAGTGAAAACTAGTTCATATAAAGTCGTTTCAATGGTTTGACTCTTTGCTCCTACTTAGTTATACTGTAACAACAACTGCACTGTTACCTGTGTTTTATAACATGAATAAATTATGGTTTATAGTCAGCAAAAATACACATAACTCAACTAGCATAATTGAGTTAGCTCCTGTATGTATCACAGACTGTGTACACACACTAACAAATCAACACATGAATAGTGGCAGGTCTGCTTGATATTGCAGCCATGCGCCACCAGGGGTCAGTGCCCGGCTAGCTCAGTCGGTAGAGCATGAGACTCTTAATCTCAGGGTCGTGGGTTCGAGCCCCACGTTGGGCGCATAACCTTTTCGCAGTGTGAAGTCAGTACATAACTAAAACTATATATTACTCCAAAAGATATGTAACTATTTTAACACTGCGTGAACGCTTCTATTTAGGTGCAAACACGTATTGTTTCACTACAGTGATACAGTACCTGGTACCAATGCCGCCAAATTTGGTTTCGGTTAGATCAAAGCGGCAGCCTCTCCGTTTGCGAGTTCGAGCCCCATGACTTCACCGAGTAGAGACACAACTACACCCCCCCCAAAAAAATACCAGCTGTTTAATCTAACTTTTATTACCATAAATTCAGCTCAGTGACGATAAGAAGAGCGTCTGTGTTGATGGTCCAGGGTTATGTGTATTGCTGTGGCCTGCTTAATGCTTGAGTGCCTGCAAACAGTACTTGTGTGTTCTTAATACCTCATGGATAACAATGTGTTATTAGGCCATGACTGGTTCAATTAAAAATATGCAAGAATAGCACACATTGAAATAAACCTTGTTCCATGCCGAAATCACACTCATTATCAGTTATCATTTAATAAAATCAAACCAGATCAGACTTTTAGTTTTAGTTTTTGATGAGATAAGGTTTTGTTACTAGGTAACGGTATGTGCAGAGTGTGTATATGTCTGTTCTGTGCAGCATGTTCACATATTTTCTCCTTTACATAGGCTGAATAAACTACAGCTTCACTCTACATCTCAGTTTCAATCGATTTTAACTTAGAGGCTGAAATAAAGGCCGATCAGTCAGTGCCAGCTTCTTTGTGAGGTTGTTTAAAAAATGCTAAATGATTTTCCAACAGCATCATTTATGATAATATTCAAACTCCAAATGTAACTTTTATCTACACTGTAGACTCCATACCATGGTCAGTGGCCCTACAGGACAGCTCTGTCCTCAGGTCTCTTGTGGTGGATCTGGGCTTGCTGGCTCTCTTTGTCACACAGCACAGTCTTCTCGCCTGGTCACCCATCAAACAGGCCCTCCAGTCGGTGCTGGGGGCCCTGAACAGGACGGTATACTGCTTCACCACTGCACTGGCACTCCAGGTACAGCAACAGAAAATGCTGCTTTTAAGGCCATAGTGAAGTTAACATTCAACATGTTTTGGGCTTCATCATACATGCTGTTTTCCATACATGCTGTTTCCATACATGCATGGTTAACCCCTGTCTTCCTGTGTTTAAGATCTTGATGCGTTACTGGCAGCCTGTGACAGACGCCCCCTGTCTGTGGTCAGTGCGTAATGCACCCTGGAGTATCTGGTTCCCTCTGCTCTGCTTCTCCCTGCACTTCCTCTGCTGGACGATCATCTGCAGCATCCTCTTGATCTTTGATTACCCAGAACTGATGGGTGTCAAGCAGGTAAGCACGTCCTCATTTATGGACTACGCTTAGCTTATCAGTATTACATTTGCAGTACTTTATGAAGTACTTAAAATATTTTGTGGGCCACCTTACTTTAATAATCAACAGGTTAAAAATGGCATTTTGCAACATTCAATACTTAGGAATCTGACTGATGTACAGTATAATCAGCAGCTCTTTTGTTGTCTCAGAACTAATGTTAGATACCTTGTAATATATGTACAATATACTTAAAAAAATAATAAATCCGGATTTTTTTTTTACATGGTGTTATTTTTGGGAGATGCTTCTTTAAATCAGGCAGGACAAGAGATAGATGATATCAGTCTGATTATAGCCTGCTGTGGCAAACAAAGGGTCTCTGGTCTGTTCAAGGACGACAGTGTGTCACTGTTTGTTTACACCGTTGTTCACAGAAGTCTTCTGTAATGTTCTGTAAATAGACTGACGTGTTATTGTGCTGCTGCTTAACCTAATTTACCTCTCTGTTCAGGTGTACTATGAGTGTCTCGGTTTAGGGGACCCCCTGTCTCACAAGTCCCCCTGTGCCCAGCGCTTCCTCTCCCACTTCCGTCACCCGGTTTGCCTGGAGCTGGGCGTCGTGCTGTGGCTCCTGCCGGCCTTGTCCCTGGACAGGCTCCTGTTGGCGGGGACTCTGTCGACCTACCTGGCACTGGCACACTCTCTGGACAAACAGGATTTAGCCTACCTCTGTGTCCACTTTAAAAGCAAAATGCAGCTCCTCGCCGAGCCACACCGGGACAGTGTCGACAGCAGCGACTGTGACCACAGCAACCACAAGGAGAAGTGAAGTGAAGGTCCTCTGACTGCTGTGATGTGAATCTGACTGCTTTCTTAATATTAACCAGAAATGTTGTAACTGACTTCTCAATGAGCCTGATTATCTGCTGTGCTGAATAAGAACACAACTTACTGACCATTTACTGCTAATGACCACATTTAGACTGCGCTCTTTTCAACCTGACACTGTATTTTTTTGTTTCCTTTAAACTGTGGTTTCAGAAAGGCAAAGTATTATTACAAAATGAGATTTTATTTCAACATTTGAAAACACAAACACCTCTTTTTACTAAGGAGGATGTAAGATTTTGCAACAAAACCCTCACATATATATATATATTTTTTATTTTTATAATATATTTTATAGACTGTTACATTCCATGTGATAACAACAGCTATACTGTATTTCATTGAACACTACTTTCAAATGTAACTGTCACACTGAGGTTTCAACACTGGCTAAAGCACAAAAGTGCAGCCTTGTATTGCAGCTACAATGAAAAACAAGCAAGATTATGAATGTATGTCCTTGGTTTTTTTTGTGTTGTGTTTGAGACTCATCAACAGTCATGTCAGACCTGTTATATTCCACTGGACTCTGAACACACTGAATAAAGAAAATCTGCATCTGTTTCCACTAAGAAGACTGAATTATTATTAATATTGTTAATATTATTACTATCATTATTATTACCATTTTCACATTTTGGATAATATTTTCTTCTATTCAATTGAATTGCTGAAATAAGGTCCCAGTCTCATTCCTCTGCTGGGTGGAGCACATATTATAGGAAGGATAGTTGCATGTTATGGCATGAAAAATGAATATAAATAATCCGGACTGGAAACAGTGAAGTCATTTTTAAAAACATGATGAGAGAGGTTGAACATGCCTCATCTACCTCAGGTAAACCTCTGCAGCTCAGTGCTCTTCTGACACCACGTTTCACAGCCGTACCCCCCCTCCACCTCCATCTCCTCTCCAATTAGCCTTGCAGGACGAAGGGATGAGACAGAGGGAGGGAGTGGGGGGTTGGTGCCCAGGCAGACGGCTCTGCTCTTTAAACGCCTTTTCTTAGGTCCGACAATATGGTGTGTGGCACTAAACTCTCCTGACAGAACTGAATGTAATTATCGGATTACAGTGCTGCAGCTCCGAAGCTGGAAATATTTACTACTATACCGACGACTGACGTGTTTTCATGCACTGATGCGCAGTCAGGTCGAGGGGTGATTTGGCTCGGACGTCCACAGTTTCATAAAGCCTTCGTTTTGACAGTACAGATTAATCGGCTCGTTATTAGCGAAGGAGATTTTCCGTCGAGGAGTGGAGCGCATTACGCACAGTCCGAGACGCACAAGTGGAGATGACAACTGCAAAGTCGAAGCCGGTATAGTAATATCCTTGCAAAAACTGGGTTTTTGGTGAGTTTAATTTAACAGTTTCATCACATATATTACACTAAAGCAAAAAGAGATTGTCTATTACATGTGGACTGGTTAATTTGATTAAGTTTATGGTATTTTATGTAAAAGAGGAAAGTTAAGTCAATGGACAAAACAACTAGAACTGATTGATTTGCATAGTTTATGTTATTAAACAGTGAACATGCCTTTGTTATTATTATTATTATTATTATTATGACTCTTGTGTAGTTTGGAGGAAAATCTTATATTATGACCCAAAAGTTCGATGCATGTCTCTATTTAACTTGGTTGTGACAGACAACTCATTTTACTTCATCTCCTCCTTATATGCAGATCATTCCCAGAGGATCTAAAGACAAAGGCCAACCATTTTGTCCAAAACCCGGCACCTTTTTTTGTTATGTCTGTCTCCTCTCTGCCAGAATGGAAGCAACTCCTGCTGGACAGAAAGAGGAGAGAGGAGGAGGAGCGAGAGAGGAGAGAGAAAGAGGAGGAGGAGAAGCTTGCCAGCATGCCCGCCTGGAAGCGAGGGATCATCCAGCGGAGGAAGGCGAAGCAGGACAGTTTGGGTGACAGAGAAAAGGAGAGAGATGTTTGCCTGCTGCAGGTGGATGCTAGATCTCCTTCTGGTGGCCTGAGTGACACGGACAGTGTTGTAACACTCAATTTCGAAAGTGAACTATCGCTAAGTCCAGAACCGGGACAATGGTTAGATGCAGACCTCAAACCAGTGAGTCAGGTGTCTGTAAAAACTATAGTTCCAGTCCATGAAAATCCATTTATCCGCACGCTGACATCATGGAGGAAGGGCAGAGATGCAGAAGGAGGGAACGATCCAGAAGTTAAGGAGAAGGAGAAAGACAAATCAAGTCCCAGGACTCAAGATGGGGAGTCAGGAAGAGGACAAGATCTAGAGCTGAAAATAGAGAGATTAAGAGATTTAAGTGAGGGACGGGGACGGGAAAAAGAGAAAAGCACGGACAGAAATCAACTAAGAGAACAAGAGAATAGCAGGGAGGGATTGGAAAAAGATAAAAGCCAATGGAAAGAGTCAGTTAAAGATGCAGTCAGGGAGCGGGAATTTATCAAAGTAAGAAAAGATGAGGAGGAAAAAGAAGCAGATCCACCATCTAGTTCGTTTTCTCCACTTGTTCCTTGTCTTCGGACCATCCGAGCCAACAATATCATCATCATCGAGCAGGACAGTAATGATGACAGAAGGGGTAGATGGAGTGAAACTGAGAGGGAGAGGCCTGAAGAGGACCACCAGGGAAAGAGAGAGATGAAGATGGACCTGAGGGAGATCCTGGCCGGAGGAGGGAGTGTCACTGAGATCCGAGCATCTGAGGTTTTGATCATAAAACCCTCACCAAGCCCTGAAGAGAGGAATCTAGGAGGAGGAGGAGGGAAAGACTCAAGTAGAGAGGATGGAGAGAGGAAGAGCAGCATGGATGGAAGGTTTGAGAGTTTGGGCAGGGAGCTCAGGATGGACATGTCCTGGCTGAGGGAAAAAGAGAAAGAGAGACCATGGGGCCAGGCGACAGTTATTAAAGAAGACAGGAAGAACAGCTTGGATGGTAATGTGGCTGTTGACAGAGGAGGGAGGGTCAGCCAACTGCTGAGTAAATTCGGAGAGCACCCTAAGCCTCCATCTCGATCCAAAAGCTCTGATAATTTCCACCGGCCTGGAAGGAGAAAATATTCAGGAGATGAAGATGATCAACAATCTGAGGCAGACAGAAGAAATACTCCATTGAAAGGTGTGCCGAAACGCTCATTTAGCTTCTCTGATCGTGTCATTGGTGCTAAGGAGAATGGTTTAGATGGCGATAGATATCAAGAGAGAAAAAGGATGCATTCAGAGAAAAGTGTAGTGCCATGGGTTGACATAGCAGACTTGGGAAAGGAAACAGTTGCAGGGTCCAAACTGGGGTGTGCACGACTTTTAGATAAAGACAGGTTTGGAAAGCATAGAGAGAAACACTTAAAAAATGAGGATGAAAAGGAGGCACCTATGCAGAGAAGAAATGAAGCAGACATCTCCATCCAACACAGGAGTGAAGTTAAGAAAGTCAATGCTGTTGACGCAAGGGCTGCAGAAAAGGCAGGTGACGCAGATGGAGACGAGGGATTCACAGTAGCATCTGTCAAAAACACAGAGGGAATCTCGTTTGCTAGAAGAGTACCCATCAGGCACGATGGGAAAGCAAGAGCTGAGAGGGAAGTGAAGCGACTGACAGGAGAGAAACGTTCAGAGAGGGTGCTGAGTGCAGAAAAACATTCAGAAGTGGGGGGACAGGTTGAGGTGCAAGTTTACGACAAAAAGGTGTCTGATTTTCAGAGAGAAGAGGGATTCCAAAGCACAATGACACCCGAAGCTACCCAGAAGAGTTATATCATTGCTGCATCAGCAGAGCCTGCTTGTCTATGTCACGCTGCTGAGAGTCAGTACAGACATGAATCAGCTTTCACAGAGTGCTCCAGTCTACACTGTCCTGTCACGGACAGGGCTCGAGACCCCCATGGAGGGCCAGAGTGGAGTGGTACGGGACCACAAGGACTTTACGTAGCACACTCTGTTTTGTCCCAACACACAGAGGATTTTATAAGTAAAATCGAAAAAATAGGAGACACAACTGTTTATAGCAAAGATAAAGTTGAGAGGGCTTACAAGGTCACCTATGAAGTGAGCAAGGAGAGCAAACAGGATATGAACATGTACAGTGATGCTGGATCAGAGAACCTTGTTTATGATGATATAACCCCAAGATCTCCAAAAAGGATTGCATCCATGGGGATCCATCCAAGTCCCCTTGAGATTCAAATCCCCAGAACTGTGTTTTATGTTGCAGAAGAAATGGTGGAGAGAAAAAAGGCCGTAGGTCAGAGTGACGAGTGGCAAGACTGGGAAGGAGGTAAAGGGGTTGAGAGAAGGGATAGTTGGAGGATTGGAAAACCCCTGAGCCGCATTGAGTCCCTGCGAGAGAAAATCAGACAAAGAGAGTTGGAGAGGCTGAAACAAAGAGACGCACAAGATGGAGGTGGGAGTGACAGCGCAGAGACAAATGTCACTCAGACAGCCGAGGACAGGCGCAATGAGAGGGGAACTGAAATGCAGAAAGAGTGGGAAGCTGCTGCCTATATGCGGAAGAGGCTGGTCGAAGCAGAGAGGGGACAGGAAGACGCAGAAGTACAGACATCCATGACTGCGTTTGACGTCACACAGGAAGTCAGCGTGTTGAAAACCTGCCCTCAGCTTCCTGTTTCTGTCCCACACTCGCAAGCTGTCAGAGAGGAAGTATCAAGCGAGTATGCCACTGATGCCTCTGAAGTTATCTCTGATAGCTCACAGATATCTGAGGATGAAGACGACCCTGTGAAACATGTGGAGGAACAGCTGAGGCGTCACAGGGGCCAACACGAAAACAGAGAAGAAAGGGAGGAGGAGGAGGAAGAGGAGGAGGAAAAGGAACTCTCAGAGGAGGAGCAAGAGGAATATACATCGTCTAACGAATCTGTACAGTCTCTTTCCCCTTTGCCACCTCATCCCAACTCCCCTGCAGCTATGAGTCGGATCTACAACTTGGAAACAGTTGGCTCAAGGTCGGGCTTGTGTATGAGGGAGAGGACTGTAGACATCCCGTCAGTGCACCTTGTTAAAGTGAAGCCCATCATCAAATCATCAAATGCACAGCAGGCCGACACCAAAGGATTCTCAGGTGAAGACATTTGTGGGGTGCAGAAAATACAACGACAAATAGAGCAATTTCAGCTAAAAGAGCAGGAAGAGCTGAATTCACGTACATCACCAAGCTCTTCTCTTAAGGACAGAGAAGCAAAGGGGCAACAAAGCCCTAGAGGACTGTTAAAGGTTAAAGATGATGCCAAGACCCAGGAGAAAGATCAAGAAACGCCAAACCTCAAAGTTTCCCCTCAGGGTATTTGTTCTCCAACATCTCAGCTCAAACCATCTAACCAAACTATCACCATCACCTCCTCACTTCTCAGGACCCAATCGCCGGACAATACTCTGAAAGCCTCAGACTGTGCCCCAACTCCGGCCTCTTCTCCAAGCTCCTTGTCCCCTGCACAGTCTCCAAGCGTCTCTCCATCTCCCACCCCATCGCCCACACTCTTCTCCATCAGGAGTGCCTCTGGAGGTAAAGTCAAGAGAGGTGCCACCATTACAATAACTCCAAAAAAGCCTGCCGGAGGGAGTGGAGGAGGAGGAGGAGGAGGAGGTGGTGGTGGTGGTGGTGGTGGTGGAGGAGGAGGAGTAGTGACAGGGTCCAACACAGCAGCAGTGCAGACACCAGCAAAGACCTCATCGTTGCAGGCCCAGACGACTTCTGCTGTGGCCGAGCCAGTGAAGAAGAAGTACCCCACAGTGGAGGAGATCGAGGTGATTGGTGGATATCAGAATCTGGAGAAGTCCTGTCTGATCAAGAACAGAGGAACCCCGAAAAGGGTAAGTGGAAACCTTTTACTCAACAGTTACTGGCATCTTAACCTTACAAACAATGGCACTAAAACATAGTTGTTAGAATTATCTGCATCCTAGTAACATGTTTTGCTGCAAAAATGGTAAATTGTACTTTTGATTTAAAAATTGTCAAAATGTTGATCAAACTAAGTCACATTTCAAAGGGATGGTTGCTCCCCTAAAATTGATGAAGGTGGTCCAGAGGTTATCATCACCTTGTGTCACCTCCCCAAAGGTACCTCGCTGTCAAGCAGAATCCCCTTTCACTGTGAGAACATCCCTTTTGATTGAGAAGTGCAATCACGGGCTGACCTAAGCCGGGTAAAGCCTTATCAAGCACGCCATCTTGATTCTTAGCCATAAAATCCTGGAGTGATCCTGCTTTGACATTTGCTTTTACAGTTTAACTGTGTGCAGACTTTTGACTCTTACCCTGTGAGGATGATCTCACCATGCATATTTTAGCCAAATGTGTGGGCACTGGGCAAAATGACACATTTCTGGATGTTTGTAGTTCATTGTTGATGCACGAAAAGAACCGTGAAAACAAGGGGCATTTTGCTTTGTTAATCTGTGCAACACAAAAGAAAAGGGTTTGATATGTTCCTCATTTGTTTGCTGAAGCTTTTGCAGAAAGAAACAGTTGCAGGCTCCAGAGACAGAAAAGTTGAGTAGGAAACCACAATGACAAGCAGCCAGCTTCTTCCTCACTTTTTTTTTTGTCTGTCTGTCTACCTAACATCACATGTTCATCCGTGTGAATGCATGTGAGACCGCACTGCTGTTTATAGTAACTCAGTCAAAGCAGTTTTGATTGAATCTCACTTGAGTTCCTATTCAGACTTTCTGTTTCTTATTTTTTGAACTTTTCCACAATCCAGACCAAATTTGAGAAAGACGAGCTCTTATGTAATAAAGGAGAAGACTGGATGACGAAGTAGAAATTTCGTCGGTCCTTTATGACGCCATCCTGTGGTGTTGAATCTGACTGATCTGTGTTTCACTGCACCTGACTGACTATTCAGAGAATCCTGTTGATTTTTAGTGAGTTTCCAAGCAATAGTTGGTAAACTGCTGGTAATTTCCCTTCAGTCTACAGCTGAGTGTGTTGCAGACTGCTTCCTTGTTCCCTTACACCAATTCTGCCATTTCTTGTTGAGTCAGCTCACCCTTCCTCTCAGACAAATCTCTCTTTGTATCTTCTTGGCTGTTTCCTAGCGGGGGTTTGGTTTGTTAGACTAGAGTCTTGGCAAACAGTTTTTGACCACGCTGACCCTCCACTGCATGGCTGAGCGTTACTGACAGCACACCGCCAACTCTTAGTTGGACGTGGGTGAAATGGAAAGAGAAAGAAGACACAGTGTTACAGAAAGATGTGAGAACAACTCAGTGGTGGTCCAATGTGTTTGACAGTCACACTGAGAGGATTAAAAAACGATTATAGGCTTGTTATTTAGTCAGAAACTCCCTGTCACACTGCATGTTTTTGCTCACTTCCTCTTTCAAACTTCTTCACTTCCTTCAAACGAGACACACACATCGACACAAAGCAGTGGCACTGTATCCATTTTTACATTGTCAGATAATAAACTGTTTTACTACTGGGCCATCTGTAAGGTCTGGATTATAGTAAACCATGCCAGAGTGAAAGAGAAACTAGTGTTTGATGCTGTTCTCTGAATTTCTCCAGCTCTCAAACAGCCTGTGACTGTAAGGTCTAATTAAATGAACAATCACTGATGTAAAACCACAGTCCTCTTTAGCTGCAGGAGGTGACCACTTCACGACGCTGATTCTCTGACCACCTGTTGCCCTCTCGTTGACGCCCTTTGAGAGTGTTTGACGTCAGGCCTCCATCCCTCCCCCCATCTTAACCACGGCATCATGTCACAGCGGGGGGGTGGGCTGCTCGCTCCTCGTTTTCCTCTTCTTATGTATGCTTGGACTGTCAAATTCACTTTGCACTGGCTCAATTAAAGCAATAAGTAATAAGTCCATGCTCACTTTCATAGGATTTAATTTAATAATCTTCTTGAACTATAAAAGCATAAATTGGGGGGCAGTCTGAGATGTCAAAATGTAAAACTCTTTCTGAACACAGACAGAAACTTCAACTTCAGCATTAATGAACAACCAGTAGTGACCTTCTAAAAACGTGCTGTCAAATATTAATAGAAATAGGAAATTCTGAAAATGAAAACTTCCCTCCTCTGTTATTCTCCTACTCTTTCAGTTTCTGTCTCTCTCCTGGTGCCTCTGCTGTGTTAGCCTGGGTTAATCGGGTTCAGGGAGGGAGGATTAGCCTCCTGTGCCTTAGCATGATTTGCCCAGTCTCTCTAATGCAGAGCTATTATCTGCGCTCCTCTGTAGACAGCCTCTGTTACGGTAAAGCAGCAGTAATTCGTGTCGTGCGTGCAACATGGTGTCTACATTTCAGGCTCCATCCAGATCATGTCTGCACCTGTGGGTGTGTTTACTCCATGTTAAGGTCTTAGAGCTGAGCTGCTGTTATTATAAGACACACCGTGGATGTGCTGCATTGGTCTGTTTCCTGTTTGCGCCAATCTGACCTTTGCGTAAACATACTCCACGCAAATATCCGTCAGTCCAGGCGAAGACGAACTGAACACTACAGAGCCTCATCTTCCTTTCCCACACTTGTTGTAAACTAACTGCTTCCTGCTGTATATGTTTATCAGTGTGATGACAGTCCTTTCACGTATAATCAATAAGTTGTTGCATGGAGTGTTCAGTCAGTAAGTACTCAACACAGGGAGTATTTCTGCTGGGTTAAGCCTCACACTGTCAGTTAACATTACAGTGACAAACACCTCCTCAGGGCCTCAAAGCATGTTTACATTTGACTATGGAAGCACATGTCATAAATATATACTGCACTCTGCCCTCACCTGGCCAAAGAATTTACATTTTAATTTGTTTTGCTATTTGCATCAAGTGTTTTATTTTAATTTCTCCAAAAACTGTTTGACACCGACAGCCAGATATTAAATATTGCATGCAGATCAACGTTTTGTTGGAAAGACCTCGAATAATAAAATGTGTTTTATACTGGAGTAAAATAATCCTCTCTACTTATGTTTACAGGGAAAGGTGTGTTTCGACGAGGACCAACTGGAGCAGGTGTGTGAGTACCCATCAGAGACCACCATGCTGGCTTATACCCCCTCCCCTCATGACCTGTGGAAGCTGCAGGGAGAGGAGGCGAAGGCGGAGGAGGCTGTAACGGAGGGAGGAACAATCCAGATTCAGCCCAAAAGCACAAAGAATGTGGGGATTGGGATGGGGCGGGGTCTAAGAGTGGGTCAGTGTCACCCCCTCCTCAAAAAACACAATGTGTAGGGAGTGAGATTATGGATTCAGATTGTTTCGCCATTCATGATGTCTTACAGACTCTCCAAAAGTTTGGACTTTACTCAGGCGAAGATGGCAAATGTCTGTTTCTTGTTTGTTTATTTTCACTGTGTTGTCACCGTGGAAGAAGGCTAGGGTGCCTGAACTTTCCTTAAATGATATGTCAGGCAATATTTTACTGTATTTATTTCTTATTGTCAACAAATACCAGGAAAAGAAAAAGTCAAAGCCTGATTTAGCTCACGTCTCTGAGCCATGGAGCTCCACTGTTGCGCACTGAGCACTGGTGATGCTGTAGGTTATTGTAAATAAATGTACTATCTACTCCTGTCTGAGAGCTAATAACTACAGTGCCCAGGTATTGTGAAGTTTTTAAAAATCAAACAACATATCTTTGACCCATTCTGGTGTTCAGAAGTAATCTTTTTGAACCTTTGACTTCATAGCTGTCAGCAAACCAACAATCCCAACGACAGTATATCCTCTTTTGTGGAGCAGTTTGTACTCTGACAGAAGAGGTTAAATAAGTTTATGGTGCAACACAGCTAATGAGCTACACTAGCTTCCTCCATTTTACTTTAACTTCACCTCCTCTAGAAAACTAACTGATTATGGCGGTTCCATTTGACTCATCCTGTGACGTTTGTCTTTTCATAGGAGCTGTTGACAATAAGAAAAATCTTGACTAACGCCAGCCTTATACTTTCAATGAACAAACTGACAGTTTCAGCAAGCGTATTGAAGAAATACAAACTGAACATCTTGGCTTAAAGTGGTTTTGAAATCCAGCAATGGAAAAGGTCAATTTGGCTAAATTGATGGGTAGGTAGGTTGCATTTATGGCCCTCATAAAGCCATAAATGTTATTGTTGGTGAGTGGGGAGTAGACAGGCACAAAGATAATAATAATAATAAAAAATACAAGAGAATAAAAATCTTAGATTGACCTTATTCAGCTTTGCTTATCTTTCAGATGAGTCCTGGCCTCAGTAGAAGCCAGTCACCTCGCCAAAATTGCTCATGTGATGAGATCACCAACATTTTGTTAACATGATATGACATGATTTTTATTACGCTTTGTTTCATTTGAATTGAATGTTGGAGTGAGTGTTGGTAATCCTTGTGTTGTTTTGTTTTATTTAGTATCAGAATGAATGAGTGTTGTGTGAGAAATGTACAGTTTGGTTTATAAATGCAGTTAAAAAAAAGGAACATAAATGTGTTTACACAGCATATTATCGCCTAGTTTTGTTTTCAGGGAAACTGAGGGACAAATTTGAATGTATAAGTACGGTACATATTATAAAAGACCCTTAGATGTGCACTGAAGGATCACTTGTCTATGCAATATAATGAAAGCAATAAGATTTAATGCGTTAGTGAATGTTGTTTGTGAATTCTAAATTGAAGTCAGCACTGCCTCAGCACAGAAGAGTGATGTTTTTATCATCTGGTTTCATGTGCCTGCTGGATTTGCCCATACAGATGATATGAAGATCAGTTTATTTCGATATTTTTTTGGAAAACCTCCTCTCAGCGGGTGTCGTGTTGAACGTTGCAGGAACGGGGGTGGTGCAATGTGTGCAGCAGGACACTTTAAAAAAAAAAAAAGGTCAGTGTCTTTTGTGGGGTTTAATCGAGCCTTACTGTTAAAATGACAACTGGTAACAGTTCAGTTAATGTGTATGGATATAAATAAAGGTGTTATTTTGTTATTTTTGTCAGTGGGGAGAGAGCTGTGTGAGTGAAAGTGACAAGTTGAGAAAATAAAAAATGTATTAACAGATTAATTTCATTATATTACAGCCGCTTTCTGACTCTTGGGTGTATTACATTTATAATACAGCAAATACGGAGTATTTCATGTTTGTAAATTAATATTTTAATTGGTGAAATAAGATGTAAATTCTGTGCAAATATGTTTTTTTCTATGATGGTTGAAGAAGCTGGCTTCAAGAAAAAAAAAAGAATAAATATCTCTGAAAACAATTTTGTCTCTTCTTTGATTGTTGTAAGTAAAGTTAGTATGTATGTATTCCTCATGATTTATTTATATGAAATATACTGAGATGAAAAGTTGGAAACAGCATCTGACAAAAATGCTGTTAGTAGCTTATATCACATGATCATCCTCAGCAGATGGATGTTCCCAACAAATACAAATATTGTTACATTTAAATTTATTTCTTAGAATGAACAGATTACACCTCAGATACCTCTTTATTATTATTAATTATATATTATATTATTTGGCATTAAATCTGGAAAAAAATGTGTTTATAAAACTAAAGTTGAGGGGGGAAACCTCAATACCTTACTTGTGTTTTGATGAAAATCTGAAACAATTTTGATATGTTTTCTGTTTTTTTCTATGTTTTCTATGTCCCAAATAAAGAATGTTATTAATTTTTATTTAATATCAGTAATTAGTTATTATGTTCTTTTGTACGTGTTAACACTGTGAGATAGTTGTTTTCTTAACATTCGGTCAGAGAGAATAGATAAATATGTTTTTTAAGCTCTTTATCGACACTTTTCCATTGTTCCTAATGAATAAACTAATGACTTATTTGTGTTTTATTCATGTTTTATTTTTAGTGGATATAATAACAGATTACTTCAACTGTAGCCCAATGACAATGAGAACCCCCAAACCTCTGGACCCCAAGCTAACCCAGAAGACAAGGCAGGCACTGCTGACCAGTGTTTTTTCAAGATGGGGTGTCAGGGTCCTTTTATTATTTTATTTTATTTTATTTTATTTTATTTTATTTTATTTCATTTTATTTTATTTTATTTTGTTTTGTTTCTCCCCCTGCTGTTCACTGGCGTTGTTTCAGCGTCATCTTGATGTGTAACAGCGACACCCAGCGGACAGATGCGGCATGACACGTTGAACCAGTCACGTAGCTGTTTACGGAAACATTTTTACGTCAGCACGTGTGCAGACTTGTAGCGTCAGTCCAGCTCGGTTCAGTACGTGAATATTTGCATGCTCGCAGTTTGAAGAAACAAAACACGGACCCATTTGTTTTTCACGGCGTGCACAGTTGTTTTCAAAGTGGAAAGTATCGAGCGATGAGGAATCTCATCGACATCCACCGAGGAGAAGTCACAGGAGGGCTGGGCTTCACCTGGACCGTCTGACTTTGGGTGGATTGTGCAAAAGTTCTCGGAACAAAAAGGCAGAGCTGCTTTTGGTAACTCATGAAAACCCAGAGAGGGTTTCTGATTTAAGGAAACATGATTTTGAGGAACATTCATCCAGGAACCTGCAGAGCATGGCTGAGTCGGGTGAGTTTGTTTTTCTGTTTATCGAGTTAATTATCACACTGTAACGTCTCACTGTTCATATATTTGTTTATACCCGCACGTACCGTGAAGTTATTCTAGCAACGGGGCTGTTCAACGCAGAAGAAGCAAAGGATCATGTCTGCACTTCCTATTTTGATCCGCCCTGCACTGCTTTTATTGGCATCTGTTCAAACTCCGATGGAAGTCACTGCAGTCACTGTGCTGACATGCAGAGTTACTGTGCAGAGCTATAGTAACACCCTGTGTGTCAAATAATTAATTAGTCATCATATATCTCACTCACTTCTGCAGACACCCTGACACGTCTCACTCTTCCCTCCCTCCAGGCTTCAGTGAGGCAGGAGCTGTGTTCCTTCTCCTCCGTGCCCTCCCAGCCTGTTCCACCTCTGGCTCAGACCCTACAGGCCTACCTGAGGACCTTGGAGCCTCTGTTGCCCCCCGAGGAGCTCAGCCACACCCGCAGGATGGTGCAGGAGTTTGGCAGGCACGGAGGCCTCGGTGCTCGTCTGCAGGAAGGGCTGGAGAAGAGAGCCAGACACACAAAGAACTGGGTCTGTGTCTCCTGTGTGTGTGTGTGGGAAATGTGTCAGATGTTAGAGATGTGTGTGTGTGTGTGTGTGTGTGTGTGTGTGTGTGTGTGTAACTGCACCGTTATATGTCAATATATCAGGGCAAAGCAGCGCAGAGTGGCCTGACACTCGTCCAAAAACAAAACACTGCCCGCTCAGGCCGAAGCAAAGAGGCTTCAAATGAAAATGATAAATTCTCAACAAAAACTACACACACACACACACTTCAGACAGGCTGCACATAAATAATAATGCCTTTTAAAACTTTTCACAATAAAAGCATTCAGTGGAAAATATAAACTAAATTAAATAAAAAAATATTTATCAAACATAAACTTCAACCAAAAGGTTAGGTAATATACAGGAAGTGAGTTACTTGTATACTGAAAATATTATCAGCACCTGGATCCTGATCTACATTAAAATGCACGTCAATAATATATCTATCCATATCGACGTCCTATGTTTCTTTCATTCAGGTAAATGTATGCAGTCATTTTGTGAGAAAATGTAGTAAAAACTATTTTTAAACGTTAAAAAAACAGCACGAAATAACATGCTCAGTCTATATGGACTGAAGGTGGACGGTCAAGTCGAGCATGGACCACAGTATGAAGTGTGGACTCCTGGGGCTGGAGAGGTCCTCTTGAACAAGGTGCCAAACCCCTAACTGTTTCCAGCCTGCTGCTACGTGACTTCCCGCCACTCCACAATTGCAAGCCCTTTGTGTGTGTGTGTGTGTGTGTGTGTGTGTGTGTGTGTATGTTTTGGGTCAATGTGTGTGAAATTGATTGAAGGAGGAAAAAGAATTTCCACATTGTGGTATCAGTAAATCAATGGCTGATCAATAGCAAACTTTGCACCTGGCCCTTTAAAAGATTTCTGAGATAAAAAAAATCAAAGAGGCAAGTTTACTAAAGGTAGATCAGAAATATTTGCAATAATGCCAAGACCATGTATCATCGCTGTGGTTTGGTCTGAATGTCAACTCTGTGTGTGTGTGTGTGTGTGTGTGTGTGTGTGTCTGTGTGTGTGTCTGTGTGTGTGTGTGTGTGTGTGTGGTCTCTCCCCTGTAGATCTCACCCTGGTGGGTGCAGTGGGCGTACTTGGAAGGCAGACAGCCACTGCCTGTGCACTCGAACCCAGCCATCTCTCTGCCCAGGAGAGATTATAATGGCTGGAGGAGCCAGCTAGTGTGAGTCAACACACACACACACACACACACACACATATATATACACACACACACACACACACACATTAAGTTAAGTTATACATTAATTTCATTGTTTTAATTTGTATTATTTATAAAAATGTTTTATTAAACATTACTGGAAGAAGGACTCTGACATCACAATAAATCTTGTAAAATACTCTTTCATAAGTCATTAGTTGTTATAGAACTGTCTCCCTGCCTGTAATGGGAAACTAATAATGAGGTCCAGATACACACTGATTAATAACAACTATGAGTTAACTAAATGTTTCTTCAGTCGAGCTGATCATTGTATAGTACAGTTCAAGCAGGCAAAAAACAACGTTCAACCTTTTAAGTTTAGACAAAATCATTACGTAAAATGAAAAAACTGATTGTTGGTAAGTTTAAAATGTGTTTTGTCTTCGAGGAGCTGTGCTGACGTTTCGTTTTATTTATTCCTGCTCTGTCGTGCATCATTAATATCTGAAGGGTTATTTGACACGTTTAACAGATTCTCCTGAATATGAACTGTTTGTGTTGAACCCTGTGCATGTTTAAAAGACAAGTGAGTCATCAGCTGTGCTTCACAATAACTCAACTGTCTCATCGCAGGTTTGCATCCAAACTGATCGCAGCCATCCTGGACTTCAAGGCCAAAATCAACACGTAAGTATGACAGAGCTGCAGCCAGACAGAACAATGACACTGTCACATGAATATACTTTAATGAAACAATGAAGCCTTTGTGCTCTAAAGTTGTGTTGAGTAAATGTTCTTTGTATTTCATATGTAAAATGACGTCTGTATTTATTAATGTTGCTGCTCTGTACAGATGAATATAGTGAGCATTAAAAGCGCAGTTCAGGATGTGAAGTAATCCCATTAAAAGCTAATTAGACCAGCTGCTATTACAATCATCAGAGTCAGTTATTATTATAAAGTGATGTTAATCTTTGACGCTGCAGTAATCCTCTTCTGTAATCTGTTATAATGGTCACTTTCACTCCTTTCTATTTTAGTGTGTAACTTTAAACTCAGCTGGCATCAGTCTGTGTTTGTGCTCTATGAACTTCATCTGAGTCTAAATTTATGTCCACACTCTGTCTGTAACTGTATCTGTGGAAAGTCTGTCCTGTTTACTCCTTCACCCAGAAACAAAAGTCACAGTTTTACCTCATCAGGATGTTTCTAACGGTTCACAGTGTGAAGTCCAAAATACAAACTTAAGTCCTTTTCAGCTGAGTTTTTCTTCTATATTTTTCTCCACTTTTTTTACACCCTGACCTCTGAACAATCTCTCATCCACATGCACAAATACAACAGTGTGTACTTAAATACTTCAGAGGAAATCTTATTACTTTTTTACTGTGCTATAAAACCTGTAGTTACCTTGCACATTGTACAACAGAACAGTACAAAACATCTGTTTATTAAATATAATACATTGTTTGAGAATAGTATAAAAAGTATTTACCTACTCAGATGTTTATGTGTCAGTAATAATAAAATATATTTACAGCATTATGTATTTTAATGAACTCTGACAGCGGTTACTTCAGGTTTTCTCGTTGTCCTGTGTAAACTGTGTATCAGATGTGTTTATATGAAGCAGCATTGAGCTCCTCTACTTAACTAACAGTAGGATATACACATATAATACAACAGTGTATAAATAATAAAAAACATCAAAATCATCAAAATAATCATTACCAAAAGTAAAAATACTAATTTTGCAATTTTGCAGAATAGCCCATTTCAGAGTAATGTATATTATGTTATTGACTTATAATTCTTGATACATTAATGTGTTCATCACTTTACTGTTGCAGCTGTTGAAGGTGGAGCTCATATATACTTCATATCCTGCTGGATAGATTGTGAATTTCCCTCCAAGGATCAATAAAGTTTCATCCTAACGTATAATCAGCAGCAGGCAATCTGCCCAATAAATTTATATTACAGTCACACATTCACAAGAACACAATAACCACAATCTAAGATTTGACATGTTTCAGAATGATGAGTTTAATTTTAAAAAGATTACATCATCATATATTTACATTTTTCAAGAACTGACAACTCAGTTGCTTTGTTTACAAGGACGTCCAATCAGCACAGGCGTATAGTCGGCTGTGCTGGCTCAGCATCACATTTATGTCACATGACAATAATTCTATGGTTTACAGATTTATATTTGTGAAAAAATGGATGGTATCACATCGATGCTCTGTACAGCTGATGTCCTGAGTTAAAGTATCTGAATCTTGGATTGGTTAAAAAAAAATGTACGTGCATCCGAAACAGTCATCAAGTCAGATAAAAATGAAGAGAACAGATAAAACTAATAAAACATTTAGTACAAATAAACACAATAACCCGTGTATCTTGTATCTTGTCTCTGTCTCCGTCAGTGGTCAGCTGCCAGTGGAGTACATGCGAGGGAAACCTCTGTGCATGGAGCTCTATCCGCTCCTCTTCTCCTCCTGCAGGATCCCGGGTCCCAAACATGACTACATCGCCCACTATGGCAACTCCCGCCGCTCGCCAACGCACATCACAGTCGTCCGGAACTACCAGGTGAGCCAGCGCATCTCTGCGAGTTCTACGGCATTTCAGTCTTGTTGAGTCTTGTGCGGTCACACCTTTGTGTTTTTTTTACTTTGCTTTATCGATGCTTGAACTAATTACAAATACGAGTTACATGACTCCACAAGCAGCAGGTCTTCCCATGAGATCAGACATTTTGGCAGAGTTCCCGTCCTTTTATTATCATATTTATTTACCTTCTGTTGTCTTCGTATTGGATAAAACGTGAGAAAAATACTCTGCAGTCATTTCAGTTCAAGTCCTGACACTGACTTTGCAGCAGAATTCACTTGAGAATACATCACGAGTCCAGATAAAGTGGTTATAATTGAATTTATTTCTATATTGGAATAAATGACAATGAAACACAACAATTTTATGCTGTATGTTTTGTAAACATGGTGATGCGTAATCACAAATAGCGGCTAAACCCATGTATGGATACAACAAATGATTATAATAGTTGATTAATCTGTTTATTATTTTCTTGATCAGTTGTGAAAAAAGGTGAGTTCTTCATATTCCTTGTTTTGTGTCTGACCAGCAGTCCAAAATCCAAAAAGACATTCAATTTAAAATTATATAAAGTTTAGAAAAGCAGCAAATATTCACATTTGAAATCGCTAAATGTTGACTGAACCAATGACCCGATTATCAAAATAGTTTTAAAAAATCTAACTGGTGCTGCAACCAATGATGTTTCAGTGTTCCTGACTTGTTTAATCAATAGTCTAAAACTCAGAAATCTTTAACACAGTGTTACAGTGGAATAATACATCAGATACATAGATACACAGAAGTTCTTTGACACTTCTTCCTTAGAAACTGACTTGAAAACTGAATTGATCATCAAAATAGTTGCTGATTCCTTTTCTGTTGCTCAGCCTGTTGATTTATAGACTAAGTGTTGTCAAAACACATGTGTCTCTCATTCACTTTGTGTTGGCAGCAGCAGCAGCAGTGTGGGAGGTGATTGTGAAAGAGAAAAACCTCCAGAGGTTAAACGAATGAGTGCAAATATGTTTACTGTGAACACAACACACCCAGAGAGCGTCAGAAACACTAAACACAGCAGTATGATGAAGCATCTCATCTCATCTTAGAAGACAGACATACAAAGATGGCCTCCTTCTCTCTCTCTCTACCTCCTAGTTCTTCCAGCTGGAGGTTTACAACAGCGATGGCTCTCGGTTGACGGAGAGTCAGATCCACAGTCAGCTGCTGAGGATCAGGTCTCAGTCCTGGAAGACTGACAAAGAGCCAATGGGCATCCTGACCAGCGAGCACCGTCACACCTGGGGTGCGGCCTACAACCGTCTGCTGAGAGGTAGATCACATGACTACACACAAATGTGACTTGAGGGTGCTGTAATTTAGTAAAAATGTTTTATAGGCTGTTTTTCACTCAATGCAAGAAACAACCACCATGATATACGTATAAGAATATGTACAGATGTGGGTGCATGTTTGCTTTTGATGCTCAGTACAGCATGTGAGTGCAGAATTTCTTAGACGTCGGATGTCAGAGCTTCATTAAATGCATCATCACGGAAAGGTTTTCAAAACACTGCAAAGAATGCATGAAGAAAAGCTGATGTGATGGATCCATTACTGAACTCAAGCAAGTTTTAGAGTTTGTTTTCTTGTACCGCACTGGTATGAAAAATGAAAGCAAAATATGTCAGTGTTTTGATAAACTTGTTTTAGGCTGGACAGAATAAAAACAATCTAGACCTGAATGTACGATAAGCGTTCTTAATAGTCAAAGTTGGTGTGTTTTGCAAGAGGAATGACAAGTGGAATCTTCTGGACCAAGAGACAAGCAGCTGAATACACACAACAGACAATTAGTTCATCTTCAGTTAATGGTTTAATATCAGCGCTAAGGAGACCAAAGATAATCTCATTAAACATAGAAGACTTAATATACTTATAACTCCGCATCTGCAAAGCCTTTACATTTCTCTGGACCTCCTCCAATGACACTCTAATCGGCATTTAGAGTCCCGTTCTGCCCCTGATCCTTACAGGAACATCACCAATATATCTGCCAACATTTGTACCAGAGTGAATGTCAAACTGAAACTAGGAATACAGACATACTTCTACACAGGACATAAAACTTTTGTCACATCCATCTCAGCACAATTCGATGTTTAAATGTTCAAATATTCAGACTTTGTTTCTCTGTTCTCTCTCTGTGACTCAGATAAACTCAACAAGGAATCAGTGAAGCTGATAGAGACGGGACTTTTCTCCTTGTGTCTGGATTCTCCAGTCATGAGGATATCAGATGAGAAGTATGTTCTGACGCGCACACACACACACACACACACACACGCACACACACACTCTTTCCCTCTATCCTCTGTCTCATAATCCACTCAGGTATTTCAGTGTTTGTTAAATACATTGGGTAATCCCCTGTGTGTGCGTTCAGATTTCATTGTGCCGTCTGTTGACATTTATTCTTAAGCAACGACGTACAGTTGTCACTTCCTCTGTTTGAAAATGTTGGAACAAGTAATTGTAGCTTTGTGTCTGAACGATGTTACACGCTAAGGTTTGATGTCTGAAAGTCCTCAATTCAAAATGTTACCACAAAACTACAGAGACATGATCATCAAAATGAACTTAAAGTATCAAAAGCAAAATACACACCGAGACAAATTCCTTATATGTGAAACCTACTTGGCAATAAACCTCTTTATGATCCATGTGTATTTTGTTTGATTGACAGGTATGCCAGCCGTAAAGCGGCACAGATCCTGCACGGAGGCGGGACTTTCTCCAACAGTGGGAACCGCTGGTTTGATAAAACGCTGCAGGTGAGCAGGTGTTATAATCATCCACGACAAAGAAAACCTTGCCGGCAGAGCAGCTAACTGTTTGGTTTCTGTTTTGCAGTTCGTGGTGGGCGAGGACGGCTCGTGGGGTCTTCTGTATGAACAAGCCACAGCTGAGGGTCCGCCCATAGCAACGCTGCTGCATCACATCCTGGATTATTGGTGAGATGAAGGGTTAACAAAGAGAGATGGGTCTCTGCTTTTTAGAACTTTTTAACTATTAATGACCATTATTTATGACAACTGGGTGCAGGTGTGCTAATCACCTCCCTTGGCGCTGCTCTCCTGAGCCATCTCCACACCTCCCTCCACTCCCCTGATGCACCACGCCCCCTCCACAATAAGATATGTTGTCATTGTGAGCACACTAATGTAAGCACGTAGCTCAAACTGAGTCTGGGGTTTTTATTCATTCTTATTTACCAGCCAGGACCACAACCAAATTTAGACATCATGACAGTACTGTTTGTATTTAGCAGGAAACGTGTCCTGTTGAAGCCAGACTCTGTTTACTTTTCATCTAAACCTTGAGAACTTTCATTCTTACTAGAATATTTAAATCTGTCTTGCTTGCTTTGACCCGCTAAAAATCACAATCCACCAGGAAATTAATGTTTTTAATCGACGTGTTTACTTTTCAGTTTCAGCCCTTATCAGTCAGGAGGCCACGGAGTTATCACAGAGGTGTTGCTAGACGTTTCCTTACATTACACTTGTAAACATAAGCACAGAAGTGCACACACATATGTTTAGAAATGAATCATGAGGTGGAAAACAGCTTTACATCTCTCCTACTCATCTACAATGTGTGTTTTCTTGACTGCAGTGAGAAGCCAGACCCAAAAAGAGCCCCGCTGGTCCCCTTACCGATGCCCAAGAAGCTCTACTTCCACATAGACCGAGAAATAAAGAGGGACATCGAGCACGCCAAGCAGAACCTCGACATGTAAGCTTGTCACTGGTGAAGAGGGTGGAGTGTTTGAGTGTGAGTGTCGAGTCTCTGCAGGACAATAAGAGGAGAATGGCCTCACTGCACACTGTAAGCTAAATGTTTGCTTTAGCCTCAAAATGGAACAAAGCCACAGAAGTGTAAACACATTTATCATCTCTGTGTGAATGTAACCTTGACCAAAAGAAACTCTCATTACTTCAACTTCAACTTCAGAAGTCTGAAGAAGAATAAGGAGTAAAGCTTAAAAGTTAGATAACTTGATTTTTCCAGATCTTTTGACCACATCTCCCAGCTTTCTTGGGTGAATAGACTTGCTCTGGTACACTGGTACATGACCATATTTCATAACCTGATCATATTTCCATACATGAGTTGCATGGTGACACCTGAGCAAGTTTATTTCCTGTAAGAGACAATGAGATGAGGCAGAAGGTTCCTGGAAAATAAAGTAAGTGATCCTTGAGGTGAGAATGATTTGATCACAAATACAAACGAATGTTTTGTTTTGAATGTTCCGCAGCCTGATCAATGACCTCGACGTGAACGTGTTCAACTTCAAGAGGTTTGGAAAGGAGCTTCCCAAGCAGCACAAGCTGAGTCCAAACTCGTTCATCCAGGTCGCCCTGCAGCTCGCCTACTACAGGTCAGTGACACGATGTTTGTTGTTTCCTACATTTCCCAGAATTCTCTTCAGCAAGAAGCTGAAACAGAGAGCCTGAAAGTTTGAAAGTTTTAGATTTCAGATTATATATATAGAGAGAAAAACCAGAACTACTAAAAGTGAATTGTCATGTCATTAAAGTTTTAATTAATTTCTACATTCATAATTGATTTAGGTCATTTGTTTCTGTATTCTTTATGGTTTACATTGGTGAGAAATAAATAAAGGTTTAGTGTTTGTGCTTTTGGATTTCACTCCGTTGTGTTCTTCTCCTCAGAGTTCACAGCGAGGTCTGCGCTGCCTGCGATATGGTCTCTCAGAGGATGTTTCGAGGAGGACGGACAGAATATATCCGCTCGCTCACAAATCAGACGCTCAAGTTCATTCTTGCCTTTGATGATCCAACAGTGTCGGTGAGAAACGTCCGTGGATCGTTCCACTGTGGTCTTGTTTTTGGTTTCAGGTGATTTAACAGTGAGTAGAAACGTGCTTCAGTTTTATTTTTGTGTTGCAGCGAGAAGCAAAGCTGCAACTGTTCAGAGAAGCTGTTGATGCGTATACAGCTCTGACCGATCAGGTAAATAACAAATGAACCTTCAACGGCTTTTGTCTGTTGTTAGCTGATAAACACTTATCTTCAGTTTTTTTTTTTTCCTGGTCTGTTCAGGCACTTAAAGGACACGGCATTGAACGCCACCTGCTGGGACTCAAGTTGCAGGCCATTGAAGAAGGACTGAGCATTCCCAAAATCTTCATGGACACTGCTTACGGCCTGGCAACCCACTGGAAAATGCGGACAGGGCAGGTGTGTGTCAAAGTTTGTTTTTTGGTTGGTTTGAGATCTGTCTTACAGAAAGTGTTGACAATTCTGTAGCACAACAGGAAGTGGGAAGTTTGTTAATGAGCCTATGAATATGTTTTGCGGCATGTGATGTTTTCTCACTGTTGTGCATTTACTGTCAACAAAATGTAATTTGGAAATTTCCAAGCTGCTTATTGTCTGTCTAACAGGTTTCTCCTCCACATCCTCATGTTGTAAACCGAACGGCTGATTCTGCTCGTGACATCAGAAGCTCACATTTTTTTTATAGGCTGTTGTAATTTCCCAACTTTTACAAGTCATATTTCCTGCTATTGCTCTTTTACAGTGCAACCAGCTACTTTATGTGGTGTGTTTTAACCTGCTGAGTCATCCTAGTCCACTTCCTTCATTTCAGTTATGTTGTATGTAGGGCTGCCACAAATGATTATTTTGATAGTCGACTAATCACCGATTATTTTTTGATTAGTTGACGAATCGGATCATACGTAAATTGACTGTCCCAGAAAGGGGCGAGTGGGTGGGAGCTGGAAAGCTCGCGGACGGAGCCGAGCCACCTTCGCCCCCGAGTCTTTCCAAGCCGACCCAGAGCCGCCGTAGAGGAAATGCACCCGGCGGAGGCCAGCCAGTGCCGAGGGGGAGGTTCTACGAGGGGATCCTCCCGCACTGTGCGGCCGTCCCTGCCAAATTGAATCCCCTGGGCAGACTGCGCGGAAGTTGCGGAAGAATCGCAGTGATTGGTTAAAATTGCAACACCGCCCTGAATTCACAGGGATTCACTGAAGTTGCCTTGAAGTTGCAAATCGCAACATCGTGAATTCCTGGAGGGTCTGTGTTATGGTATCATTTACGGTACAGTCAGGCCTGACGCCAATTACCACTACTGCGCATGTGCGTAGGTGTGGGTGTTTGTGGGTGTGTGTGTATGTGACAGAAAGGTAGATGCGGTAGTGGAAGCTGCAGCCGCAGTTTCGAGAGAAAAGCAAAGTAAAAAAAAAAAAAAAAAACGATGCGTCGACTACTAAATTAGTTGTCGACGATTTTGTTCGTCGACATAATCGTGACTAATCGACTAATCGTGGCAGCCCTAGTTGTATGATATGTATAATGAATGATAACACTTCTGTTGTGGTACAGATCGATACAGGACACAAACAGCCTTGCTTTAATTTGATGTGAATTTAGGAGAAGGATTTTGCTTTTTGCTCTGACCTTTTGAGAAGTTTTTGTCCTAACAGAATTGAATGGTATGTCACCAGGGAGGAAGGAGAAATAAAGTAGTATTCATTCTTTTATTTTACTAAAATATTGTTCATTTCCATTTTTTCCACAATATTTTAGGAGCCGTTGAATTCTGATTAGGGGTTTTTGTCAATAGTCTCCACGAAAACTGAGCAATATGCAACTATATGATCGAAACCTCTTTTTTTTTTTTTGGGGCTGCAACTAATCATTACTTTCATTTCAATATTCCAGATGAGAGAAACATACAATTAATGAATTAATTATTGAAGTTAAACTGTGATTCTTAGCAATAAAACACAGGTTATTGATTTGAACATAAATCTGATTGTTTTCTGTATGATTTTGCAAATGTACAGCATATTATGATATAATATCAGACAAACATTGCTGTGATTGTGTGATTAATTGTTTTCGGTCTTAGCTTCTTCTATATATTCTGTTCGTACAGGTTTCACTTCTCCCCTTCTGATACGTTACCTCATGTCGTCTTCTCTGTGCCTCCTTCAGGTGCCTGCCAACACAGACAGCGTGATGTGTTTCGGGCCCCTCGTTCCTGACGGTTACGCCATTTGCTACAACCCCCAGGCGGACCACGTCCACTTCTCCATCACCGCTTTCAACTGCTGCGAGGAGACGCATGCAGAGACATTAGCTCTCACCCTGAAGGACACCTTGTGTCATCTACAGGAGCTACTGCAGCCTACTGTGTAGAGCTGCTGCAGTCCAACAGGGCAAACCCACTACACCTGGAGAACAAAAAACAACAACTTTATTTTCTTAAAACAACATTTTGTAGAAGTCTTGATTAGGCCTATTTGTGACGTGGATGTTTTCTTGTGCATGCCCCAAACGCTTCACCAGAGCAGGTAAATCTGAGAGGACTGAACAAAGTGTGTCTGAGTACTTTTTTGATGAAGCATTAAATCACTTTCCTTTTCTAACAAGAGCTGAGCAAGCAAGCTGCGTTATAGTCACTAAAAAAAGGAGCATTGGAGGCATTTTGTGTTACAATATCTCAACGTGAAAGCAAAACACAGTCAAAGCCAGTCTGACACTCCATCGTTAATCACAGCAAGCCAAAAACGTGTTTGTAAAGTAAATGCACTCCTCTCACATCATGAGATGACAAGCAGCGTTTCTGGTACATTATATTGAGAACATGTTTCATGTGTCTGCAAACCAATGATCTGTAGGTCAGTCAGTCTGTCTGAAATGGACCAAAAGCCAAAAAGCTGATTATTAATGGTGACAGAGCATGTTTGTATTTAGTGTTTGTCTTGAGTTGAATGTGAACAGGCTTCGGCCCCTTCGCTGGGGCGTGTCGTTCTGCTCTCAACCTGCAGGACTGGTTAATAAAGCCTGTTTGTTATCACATGACTCCTCTTTGAGATGCTTTGTGTCTGTGTGTGTGCGAGAGAGAGAGAGACGGACTCAAAGATGTTTGTTTTCATTGGCAACCCTGCAGACACATGCTATTTGAGCTGTGCAGTAGACAGCAGGAAGTCGTGCTCACAGTGAAAAGCTAAAAGAAGCACAGACCCTCTGCGTTTGATGAAATATTAATATTATTTGATTTAAAATCTATATGGGATTATTCACTATATAAGCACAATAGTCGGTTGTGTTGTAGAAGAGTCATGTGTTAAAATGTATAGGATACGTACTCCTAAATATAACTGCTATTACTCCAAACAGATATATACTGCAGTAGTTTTGTGTCTGTTCTTCCTCTGCAGCTCAGCAGGGATACACAAAGAGTAAATCTGATACTAGAAAAACAAGTTTGGAAGATATCCACTTGATTTGACTCATTTGTTCAAATTGACATCAGATATTTTTGCAGAAGTTTTCTTTTAAAAATAGGAAGAAATCATTTCTCCCCCATCACTTACATACTTAAGACTAATTAGCACAGGGACTCTTTAAGAACAGTATTCACAGGAATGATCACAGCAAGCAAACCCTGATATTAATGTTGGTGTGGGATTATTGTTTGAAGTTGTACTTGAAAAGATTTTTTACAAATAGAAATAAAAATGTTTATAGAAATAGAACTACAAACAGCCTAATTTAATTGTGTGTATGTGTATATATATACACACAATTAAATTAGGCTGTAGAGAATGAATGAGCACTGAGCAGAGGTAGTAACCGAGTATTGTTCTTTGTTTCCATCCTGTCTAAACTGAGACCGAAACTTTATATCTGCAATCTATGTTAATTTATTAAAAAACGTCCATTTTTATTTTTATACATGTATATAAAGATTATTCAGCAGAGGAGCTCGGACAGGTGTCCGCGCTTCCGATTGGACAAGCTGAAACCGGAAAAGACGTCACCAGCGTCCACAGCACGTTTAATTTAAAACCGGAACAAACAAAAGAAAGCAAAGCAAAGGTTGCAGCTGCTCTGTGTTTACGTTCAGGTGTTGTTAAGGAATTCATCATCACACAGGATTCACTGAGAGAGAGCCTGACCAGCTGCTGTGGACTGAGGCTCGGACCAACACACAGAGATAATGGCACATTAGCCACACACCAATCTTTTTATTTTTATTTTGCTTCTATATTTTATTTTATTTATGTATTTTTAAATTTTCAGATTTTATTTAGTTTGTTTTTAATTGTTCTGAGTGAGAATGAAGGGCTCACATTCTGCTGTGTCAAGCCCGAGGAGGTGGAGCAGCAGCAGCAGCAGCAGCAGCAGCAGCGGGGCGGCCGGGCTGCTCTACCCGCTGCTCGGTGCGTGTCTCTGGGCTGCGGTGGTCGGGTACAAGCCGGTGATCATAGTGCACGGTTTGTTCGACAGCTCAGGGGATTTTATAAACTTACAGCGCTTCATTAACGAGGTGAGTGTCCGATTCAGTGTGGCTGTGATGTAGATCTATAATAGAGAGCAAGGTACACTTTATTTACAGGGGTTGACCTAATGCAGCACAGTGCAGGCCTTACTTACTGCTTGTGTAACCATGTTATCAGATAAACGTGAATCTGCTCCATAGACATGCACTGTGCTTTAATCAGCTTTGATCATCATGTCAGGAGATTGTCTTAATGTAAGAGTTAGATTTTCATCATTACTGCAGCAGCAACACAGGGAAGTCATTGGTGCTATAATGTAGATTTATACACTTAAATGTGTTTATTATAGTTGTAAATGTGTTAGTTTGCTTTAATATAACATGTAGTTTAGTCTATAATGGTCCATATGTGGGAATGATCAAACTATGAGTCTGAACGTTGTGCCCCATTTAAAATCTTTGAGGATTCATAGTTATTGACTCAAGCTGTGAGCATGTGTTTTCATAATGAAGAGTTCAAGCTGCACAGTGAAATGTGCCCTGTCCTGCTTTTCTTCTTCAGGCCTTCAAAAGACACACAGACAGACACACACATGCACAGTTGGGTTTAATGTGGTTAATTTGAATATGTGGTGATATTCGGGGAGTTTTTGTGGTCACTCCAACATGGTTGATGTATTTTAAACAGAGATTAAGTTCCTCTTTTTTTCCCGTCTGCGCTGTGTCAGAGAGCTTAAGCCGAAACAAAAAAAAAAATCGAAAGCAGAAATGAAAGACCATCTTTGCTTCAGTTCGTGTTGGCTCCTGCTGTCTTACCAAACAGCCTCATGAATCATCAATATTTCAAGCACATTCTGATCAATTAGTAGCCAAACATCCTCATGGAGCTCTAATAACACAGAGGGTTTGATGCTTCATGCAACAGTATGATGAGATATGCACACAAAGTTCAGTTCATCTTTATGTAGTCAAACCATCTCCGTCTCTCTCCTGTAGTCTCATCCTGGTACAAACGTGACTGTCATCGACTTGTTCGACAGAAGTGCCAGCCTGGAGCCCATGTGGACGCAGGTGGAGGGATTCAAGGCAGCTATTTACCCGATAATGCAAAACGCAGCAGACGGGGTCCACTTTATCTGCTACTCACAAGGTCTGTGTGCACTTGTGAAGGTGAAACAGAGACATAAATGTGGTGTTTAGTTAAGATTATGAAACAGTCTTGGTATGTGTCTTTAGCTGAAATTTCATTCTTGCAAAATGTGGCCTCAGTGACTTTGTAGGTTTTATAAGACTCACATTTTTTTATTCGCTAGATAGATTTCTGCTTCTGTCAGAAGTTGGAAATTCCAAGATAGCAGCTTGTAATTCAAACCACTAAGTGTTCCGCTCAGTTAAATAACAGAAATGCACATGTCCAACATACATGTACAATACTCATGGGTAAATTTTTCCAACATGTTCGCACAGAACTCCAATGTTTCTTGGGGTATTTTAGATTTGAAATTCTCTCTTTTTTTAAATGTTTTCATGTATTAAATGTCACACTTTACTGAAAATCAAACTGAAATATCCTTTCAGCAGCATGAATGTGAATATAAGGGTTTGTAATTACTTAATATAATTAAAACTGAAACACCTAACAAAAATGTATATGGAAAAAAATAATACATGTAAAAATATGTATAGTACTATATCTAACAGTGTAAATAAATAATCAAACACGTTCTAGCATTTTATTGTCCAAACTATTAATTAATTCAAGTTTAGTTAAGAAAATAATCAGATTGCAGCCCTGAATGTAACAACAGCACACATTGTTGAGAGTTATGAGTTCTCCTCAGGTTTTCTGCTATAGGCTTCATTAAGCTGCATTTTTCCACATAAAAAGATTTTCCGGCTTACTACAGCGACATGTGATGATCAGCCCGTTGACTCACCACAGTGGACAATGGAGAGATGATAATATGTGCTGTAGCTCGAAGATGGACTAAGAAGGTGGAAATAAAAGTGTTGTGTTGACACTTTTACAGGTGGGCTGGTTTGCAGGGGAATCCTCTCCACTCTGTCTGACCACAACGTCCAGTCTTTCATCTCTCTTTCTTCACCTCAGGCCGGCCAGTATGGAGGTAAGTCTAACCTCAAACACTGAACACACAGTTATATTTAAACCATAGTTATATTTAAAGTTATATTGTAACCGATATTTTTTATTATACCAGTGTATCAAGTGACAATGTAGTAATGAATTATCACCCCAATGTACTTTACAGAGTATTATAGTGAGGTCTGGCTGCGGTTTTATCGTTTTAAATCACTCCAGGGCTCTTATAGTGTCTCTTTTAGCAGGTTTCCAGTGAAAACAAAACAAAACAAGTGTTAGATGGATGAAGACTGCTCTGTCTCTTGTTTTCACAGACACAGACTACCTGAAGTACCTCTTCCCTCAGTTTGTGAAGTCCAATCTCTACCACATCTGCTACACTGCGATAGGTCAGAGGATATCCATCTGCAACTACTGGAACGGTGAGACTCCAAGAAATAACTTATTAACTTTATACTACTTGTTAACTGTATTCAGAATTTTCATTTGGCCTCTGTCCTCCTCCTTCAGACCCTCACCACAGAGACCTGTATGTGAACAGCAGTGATTATTTGGCTTTGCTCAACAGTGAGAGAGCCAATCCAAACTCAACAGGTCAGCACATCCTTTGTGGGTAAAACTCATCCGTAAGTTCAAATGTGTAACTATCACTGAATGCAGCAATGACCTCATGTCTCCTGAAAAGAAATATTATCAAGGAGGGGAAGGTTGTTTGCAGAGCTGTACTGGATTGCAAAAAGCTGTATCTGACAGTGTTTTATGTCTCAAACTCAGAGTGGAAGAAGAACTTCCTTAAAATCAAAACGCTTGTGTTGATTGGAGGACCAGACGATGGAGTCATCACTCCCTGGCAGTCGAGGTGAGTTCATCCTCTGTCTTTTGATCTAATATATGATTTCATACAATCAGCAAATGTGAAATTAGTACAGATTACTTTTCACACATTTTCACGCTTTATCTTACACACGGAAATGCCTGAAGAGCTTTATCATTTACACCTGAGACACATAGTTGCACAAACTGATGCTAGAGCTAAAATGCCTCTGAGTGAATTGACTGAATTGAATATTGTTCACACACTTCTGTCCCCTGATGTCGAGATTAGAGTCTTTTTATATATAAACTCTATATTTAATTTTAAAGCTTCAATGCAGCTTCTGTTTGTCAAAGCCTGTTTTTTCCAGTGTGATGCAGCACTCTCTATGCTCCGTTCACACACTGCTCAGCTTTGATCAGTTGACTCTCATGTGATGCTCACACGTTATGTCCTTCTGTCTCTCTCGTGAATTTTAGTCAGTTTGGATTTTATGACGACAACGAGACCGTCGTTGAGATGCAGCACCAAGATGTGAGTGAAAGTCACACTGCAAACACACACACACACACAACATCACTTTTTAAGATCATTACAAAAACTTTTGTTTTTATCCACAGTTACTCATGAGTCAGGACTTCAAAGACACTCAAACAATGGTGTAGTCTGCCATAAACGAGTCATAAATGAAATACAAAGCAGTGCCCCAGATCTTATTGAAGACTCCTCCTCTATCTTCATTTTTAGATCGTAGTCTCTGTTTGCCATTTTCCACACTTTATTCACACTATCTTGGAAACACCATTCCGAACATTTTTTCATACTCATTGGCAAAAGAAGATATGGAGCAAGTTTAACCAAAAATGGCTATAAGTGGATCAGGTTCCCAAAACCCCAGAGAAACCAGGAAATATGTGTAAAGTTTCCTGCACGTGTTAAATCACTCATCATAGACTCGTTAATTACAAACAGCTTAAACAAGAGTGAAAATCTGTGTAACCTTTCCCTGGAATAATGTGGTTTAAACCGTTTGGGCTTGTTCAGCTCGTCCATTAACAGTTATATGTGCATCATTGTTCAGTTCTGTATTGCTTTGGGATGATGAACCTAGTTTAAAAATTGTAAAGACAATAAAACTTAAGGTTTATTTTGAAGAACAACAGCCTGAATCAGATTCTTTGTTTCCCGTTTCAGTTGTATTTACGGGACGTGTTTGGTCTGAAGACGCTGGCGGCTCGTGGAGATCTGATCCTCTGTTCTGTTCCTGGCGTCGAGCACGTGTACTGGCACTCAAATGAGACAGTGTTCCACATGTGCATGGAGAAGTGGCTAGTGTAGAACAAAACACACACACACACACACAGATACACACCGATACACACCTTGAGGTTTGACTTCCACCATGTATGAAACACCTCTGCAGCCACTGTAAAGTATCCTCACAAACGTCTGTGAGTTCAGGATGTAATCTCATTTTTTTTGGATTACGCCTCTTAGAAATCACGTGGTAATCAAACAGTGTTGGGTTTTACCTTGTACTTCCTGTTGGTGAAGTTTTTTCATTTTTTTTTATGTTCATGCTAATAACAACTTGGTTAATTTGAAAAGAATAGTTTGACGTGTTGGGGCTTATTTGCTTTCTTGCAGAGAGTAAGATAGGAAGATTGACACCAAGCTACGGCCAGCAGCAGGTTAGTTTAGCTTCGCATAACAACTAAGGAGAAACAGCTAGCCTGGCTTTGTCCAAAGGAAACAAAACCCACCAATCAGCTCTTTAAAGCTCACTAATGAATACCAACAAGTGTTATGGAGTGGGTTTTTTTGTTTACAGAAGGTTGCGTGCTGGACTATTTCTTGGCTGGATTTATTTTTTTCCTGGAGGCTTGTCATTACTGTGAAGTTGCCAGCTCCTGCTCCTGGCCAAGAAATAAAATACCAGATAGACACGTTAGACAGTGAGCTTTAAAAGTGCTGTAAGGTAGATATTTTACAGGCTAGCTGATTCCCCTCAGACTTTATGCTAAACTAAGCTAAGAGTTCATATATATATATATATATATATATATAATATATCATTATCTCTATCTCTATATATATTATATCTCTTATTATATATATGAACGAACACTGTGTGTGTGTGTTTTGGACAGAGTGGGATCAGTCTTCTTATTTAACTGTCAGCAAATCAGCGTATTTCCAAAAATGTCAAAAACTAGCCTCTTTATTTTAAATTTAATTAAAATTACATTTTTAATTCATTTTTAACCATGTTGCTGCTCCAGCACACACATCACGGTGTGCTGAACATGTTTCAAGTACAAGGCACAAATTGTCAGAAGCAACAAATATAAAGGCTTCCATAAACTTGTCAAAAGTTTAAACTCAGGACACAAAATTAGCACCAGCCAAATGCTGATAAAAAATATTCAAATGTCTGGTTGATTTGCTTCACTTACCAGTGGGTGATTTGAAATTTGAATATTCAAAAAGCATTTGGCTGGTGGACAAAGAAGGTAATTTTTCACCTTGGTTTGACTGCTGTTAAGTCATTAAGGTCTGTCAATGGTAAGAGCAACATTAAAGGAGCATTCCAGCAATTTAGTATTGCATTTCTGTAAAGTATTTGGCTTGTAGGTGATTAAAAAGAGGAGGGTCAAAAAATGAATGTAGCTGAGGCTGATGGGCTGAAATATCATGACTTTTGTTCCTTATGTTAATTTGAGCCTTGGAAATGTTACAGTTTCCATAATGTAACTCATAGTATCTTTTATTGAACCCGTCCTGCCTGGTAAATATCTTTGTCCTCTCCTCTAACTTGTAACACAGCCAATTTGTGAAAAAGTTGTCCCAGTTGTGTGCTCCACAGGCTGAAATTGGCGGAGTGCCCCTTTTTAATTTGAATGAAAATGAGCCCACATCCATCAGTATATATATCCATGTGTGTGTCTGTGTGTGTTTGGTCACACATACCTCAAAACACCACACAACACAACAGTGCCTGAGCGACGTTCTGTCATCTTGTCTACATGTACAGAATCACTGCCCTGCTCCTCTTCTGGAGCGGTCATTTCTATCTTTTTATCCTTCCATTTTAACCCCAGGGAATTCAGTGTTTACCTGTTTGCTTTTTTTATGTTTTGCATGCACATCTGGGATCGGGAATATCATGTTGTATAATTATTATCATGCAGTTTTTGGAGCTTTAGTAGAGTAACGCCTTAAATTGTCCCCACATCCCTTAGTGTTTCATGTCTCATACCGAAGTGCTTCGATACACTGCCTTTAGTGACGGTGCTAAAATGAAAAAGAGGGAGGGGTGGAGACTGATCAGACCTGAAAGTGGCAGTGCTATATTAGTGTTTACTTGTCCACTAGACTATTGTACATGGCAGTCTTTACCTCCCATCGCATTTAGATATCTCAGGCGTTTGAGCAACTTTCCTGTTCGTCTGTCTCTGTTGAAAAAGGGATCGATTATGAACCGTTTGCATTTTATTGGATGTTTATGGTTGTCTGTTGCTTATATATGTTTCTCAAAAGAAGAGGAATGGAAATTGAAAAACAAGAAGTGAATTACTATTTTAATGAGTAAAGGATGCATTGCACATTATTGAACCAGATAAAAAAAAGGGGGAAACGATGAGATGATTTGATCTATTTAACAGTTGTTACATTTGCAGTATTGTTTTAATATTATTGCATACTTTGTTCCATGTTTGCTTGTGCAGATTAATTGATCTAACTGTATTAGATAAGGATTTAAGGGATGTCCTCTCTGCTCTGTTTCTTTACTTTACAAACAGTCGACGTGAATATGGACACTTTTTTAAAACTCAACAGAAACTACTATTTTGACTCTGTCCTACAATTTCTACAGTGTTTGGTCTGCCAAAAAAAATGTGTCAAATGTTGTCAATCCTCAATAAAGACAGTTTTGAGCATCTCTTTAGGTCTTTGTGTATTTAAGACCAAGGTACTTTTTAATAATCTGTTTTCTGGACAGAATGGACACAAGCTGAAACCAGAAACGAGTCGTTTTTTCGTTTTTGACAAAAAACAAAAAAAACGAAAATTCGGCTCAATTTCTCGTTTTCTGTTCCAATCACCAAAAACAAAATTTCCACTTCCACTTTCCGTTTTAGTGGTGGGTGGGGCTCGTACGCTTCTTTGCCCAGTACTCTTCAAAATAAAAGTTCTTCCATTTGACAAAGTTATTTCTTTATGAAAGGGTGACCAAACGTAGTCTTTTGGCCGGACTTTTTTACGTCCTGTCTGGGGCTCCTGAGGATTTTTTTCTTTATAAGTTCGTGAAAATGTCCGGTTTTCAATTGACTGGCGCTTTGCAAAGGCTGTCCTGTGTGTGGACCTGCGACGCGCACACTGGCTCAATTCGTGGCATCTGCATCTAGTAGTGGCATTTCCCGGAAATGCCACTACTGGATGCCACTATCTGAGGCACATGCCACTAACCTGTAGAGGCAGATGCCACTATCTGAGGCACATGCCGCTGACCTGTAGAGGCAGATGCCACTATCTGAGGAACATGCCGCTGACCTGTAGAGGCAGATGTTACTATCTGAGGCACATGCCGCTAACCTGTAGCGGCAGATGCCACTATCTGAGGCATTGATTAATCTCTCAACAGCTGCCACTGTGTGTGTGCGCGCGTGCGTGCGTGTGTGGCGTAATCTGGGTATGTGCAGCATATGTGTAGCATTAGGCCAGGACACCAGGGGGCGGTCTTACAGGGGAACCTCAGGTTATGTTTTTGTTACAGAGCCACGGGTCAAAGTTCATGTGAAATGTGGACGTAAAGACTCAACGTGAAATCCGTCTCAGCATCTTTATTAAATAGATGAAGAACCTAACTCGACAGCGTGCATGTGTGTGTGCGCGCGCGCGCGCCACCGCAGTTGCTGCTGCTATGGGCATTTGTTTTTATTTTATGAAACAGTCATTGTTGTATTACACTCGATGGAAGTAACATTTCTTTTACGTGAGTTCCGCATTAATTTTCGAGGTTTTCTTAAATAATCTCTTAACCACTGTGTGGCGCAGCTGCCACTGACCTGCCGCTGTGCGTGTGTATGTGTGTGAGGTAGGCAACTAAATAAAGTGTGAAACACATTGTTAATTTAAAGAATAAATATTTAAATGGTTGCTAGATTTGTGTTTTTGCTGACACTTTGGAGAATGGAATGCTTACCCCGAAATAAAAAGTTCATTCAAAAGTGCAATTATTTGTGTTGCTTGCAGGGTCATTTGTTTTCACTTAATTCATCTATAAAAACTAAAAATGACCATCAAAAGTGTTGAGAAACAACACCTGTGATAGGATATGACACTTTATGACATAAGTGGTATGAACCGAATGCTTTAAATGTTATAACATTACCTTTTATGTTGGAACATTTTAGGTTGATTTTAAGATCGGATATTTAAATTAGCTTCCAATGACCACCAATTGGGGCGTCAAAGGGCCGCCGGCCCCTTTCGGTGTTTGAGTTGACGC
>NC_040023.1:40710555-40710843 GCF_000972845.2 Larimichthys crocea | reverse complement strand
TTTTCCCCCGCCGCGCCTCCCCTGAAGTCCTCTGGCGCCCCCCAAGGGAGGCGCGCCTCACACTTTGAAAACCGCTGACATAGGTAATAGGCTGATTATCATAAAGCCCCCCTAAATTTCGAATGCTAATTCTATTTCCAGTGTTAAATATAAGTAATTTCCACATGCATTGATAAAATGCCATAAGGGATGGAAGAAGGGATGACCATTTTAGAAGGGAGGGATGATTTTGACCATTTTTCCCCCAGGGGGGATGCCCCCCCCCCCCCCCAACCCCGGAATGTTATT